>NC_068361.1:16436057-16706818 GCF_020536995.1 Dreissena polymorpha | reverse complement strand
TTGTTCCTTTCCTACGTGATTTCACAATCCCATGTGCATGAACATATACTTTTTCTCTTTTGATTATTGTTCTTTTTCTTTTTCTTTTTCAATAAGCTTAGGCATGTTGTTCGTTAAGTACGGCAATAATTTCATGATGGTTCCCGATCGAAAGTGGGTATGAGCACATAGTCGTAAGAGCACTTGAATACGTGAGTTCGCCCATGAACCATGGTAAGGTTAACTAAATCTCCGCGATATGACCTATTATGTGTTTAAAACAGCAAACAATATCCAACAAACGAATGACTTGTCAAACATAGTATGTGCACTGATGTGGCTCTGTAATTTATGTTTGAAAAGTTTATAAAATATGCAAATGAGAAAGCACGCAGAAGAGCGAGTACCACAGATATGATATGGCTATTATGCTGTTTATATACCAATAGTCGCTACCGCCACGTTTACAAATGGCAGGTTCGAAATAATTCGTTTTCTTTACACTCATGATCGCGTTGAAATTTAATTATACACGTTTTAAATTCGCAATTTATTAACTGAATCACGACAAATGTCAAATAAATACAGAAAATGCATAGTTGTTTTATTGATCTATAAACATATAATGGATTGAATATAACTGATTTAAAATTAACGTTTTCAAACTATTATTAATCTTTTCCTAGAATATGCTGTCCTATTGATAGCTGAGCTTCATATACCTTTATCAATGATAATCAGCGAGGTATGCCGATTAGAAAAATCGAGCTATCTCAATCGGACTGGCTCGGTCTTTTACAAAGGTTGCCATTGTGAAGATTTTTTTCATGATATGATAACTTAGACGATGCTTCGCAACATCGTTAAAAAGTAAAGATAATGTCTACAAACGGACGCAAAAAGACTTGATTCCCATGCATGCATGAGGTTTGTTGTTGTTCTTGTTGTTGTTGTGACCTTGGAACTAATTATGTAAACAACGTCTTAGACTGGTCCGCGCATAAGCAGAAATGTTTTCGATCGAGCTTTTGAACTGATGGGTTGTCATATTACCGGCAAAAAAATGATATAAATTAATTTCTTTGTAGATATGGGATGATTAAGTACCAAATGCCAGTCTCCACCTTCCAATAGACCATAACTCATTCTGAAGAGTTTCGTTTCGTTTTGAAAACAGGACTTCCGGTTTCAAAAAGGAGAAATTGCTCATGATGAGCAATTTCTCCTTTTATCACAATGATTTCTACCCACCCACCGAATTTATAAATAGTCCTTTACAATATTATTTCTCGTCTGCAATCTCTTTCAATTTGGGGCAGTCCAAAATGTGTCGTTTGGTAAAGGGTTAACATTTATGGATAGTTAACATGTTTGTCTACCTTTCACGCTCGACATGTATGCATTTATCTATAATAATTAAAACGTTATTCCATTTATCAAATACACTGGATTCCAAGTTTATTTTGATAAACTTTTAGTTTGAGAAAAAAAGTTTATTCATTCCATAATGAATAAATAGGCAAAAACGCATAACATGCAAAGTTCCAACGACTTCCTGTCGCCATGTTTTTTGGACGAATCACATTTTTTGAACAACTTTTTAATGGGAATTGATTCTTTGCTTACTAGCAAACCAGTGACAACAAACAATACAACAAACACCAAAATGTAGAAGGCGGTCCGCTTTTATCAAATAAACAAAGAAGAAACTTAAGTATGTAAATCACGTTTAGCCCAAACATGAAAAACAAAACAAATTATAAATCTCTAAACTTTTTGATACTGTTAATTTATTTTCTACACTGAAACGAACGTTCTACTTCTTGCTGAGCAACGACTGCTAAACAGCCGATGAATTGCTGAAATTCCCCGACAAAACTTCTTGAGTTTACGACATTTTTTCCAACGCAATATCAAACTTTTAACAAATATATTGAACCACAACGTGCGTTGTCTCCTGTAAGCGGACCTCGAATGACGCTATACCCGCCAAAACACACGAACACCCCGTGCATAGTAAGCACGCATGTTTATTGAACTGTGACGAAAAGAATAGCAATTACCTCGCCTAGGATTACCGGAAGATCAAATATGCGTATATTGACAAAACGTGATTCCCGCAAAGCGTGCTAATAAACGCGTGCCCGTGCCACTCGATATCCAAATACACACTAAATAACGTGCAAACTACCTTAAAACAACTCGACCAAATATGACTCCAGAAAATACGATATCAGAATAATTACACAGACAGGAAACTAGGGACATAAACATACTTATAATAATACAATGTGTATCCTGTCTGCCGGACCCGATCCATGGACTTGGCAGTGAAGGATGTATCCGGGCGGGCACGGACGACGGGCCGTTCAACGAGTGTTAACGGTCCTCTCTTTCGGGCCAGCTCGGACTGCACCTGGCCATAGTTAACCCTCACAGGAGTAACCGACGGGCCACATCGACGAGTGTCATGGGTGCCTCTTGGGCTGCGCCCTGTGAGGACGCCATGGACGGGAACGGGCAGTCATGCTAAACACAGTAGAACAACAACAATAATCTATAATACACATCACATTGTGATCATCAGGCTACAGTATAGCCCTCAAAAAATCGAAACCAGTTATATACATATTAGCTAAAATAAATTCAAATGAGAATTAAGTACCTCGGTACAACATCAACAACACACAATGCTAAAACGACGGAAGGGTACGTTTTCCCCAACACGCAGGTCACTCAGCCTTTTTCGACCACTATGGAAAAGCTCTAATCCTTCTTTTTAAAACCAAATATCGCTCTAGATAACAAAACCCAGGGTTCCGCGAGACCTTCTTTTTCCTTCTCTCAAGCTGTTAAACAGCTACCGACTACGAAGGCAGGGGAAAGCACACAGACAACATACTTCCACGCAGTATCGGAAGACATTAAGTGCTCACGTGGGCAAATCGCATTTACTCACAGTTCAACCCATATAGGTGTAAATAATGTTGTAAATAAATATGATAAGTAAATAATTTTTCCCCTATGCACACAATTAAAACATGTTGGGTGGAGCGTGTCGGCAGGGCTAGTAGGGCGCGCCTAGTGAAATACCATCTCGTCCGTGCACTCTTGCTCTGTTGAAATGACCCACCCATCATGACCAAAAAAAGAATGGTGACGGTTTTTGTTGTGTTTTTTTCCTTACTGTAGTGTAGATGAAGCTTTCCAGTAGTGTAGTGTAAACAGTGCCCGTTATATGACAGGAGTGTTGAATGCATAAGTTAACCTGCCATTTGTAAACAGAAAGCATACTGCTATTATGCTGTTTATATACCATAGTCGCTACAACGTTTACAAATGGCAGGTTGGAAAAAAATCGTTTTCTTGAAACTTGAAACTTGCTAATTTGATGAAACGCCTATTTATATAATTATATTCAATGGCGTTGTACAAAACATATATATGTACATAAAATCGATAAAAAATAAGAGATATTGATAATATTATGCAGCATTAATTAAAGGATTAATGATCTAAAAATGTGTGATATAAATAATATTGCTGTGAGGAACTTAAGCAATAAAACAATACCGGCTACACTATTAAAACAAAGTAAAAGAAAAATATTATGTTATAAATTGATATATTAACTAGAGCTAAGACAATAATTATAATGATAATATGAGCAAATATTTGGCAACATAAAGACAGTGTTTTTCATTAACTAAAAGGATACGTTAAAGGATATTTCTGCACTCTGGCTGTCGGATCCCGCAGCTACCGGTCACCTGTCATACTTAAGGACACTTCTTTTGGGTTTTAACCTTAGTTGAACTATCGTGACTACAAGTCACAAATAGGCTGACCAAGTGTGACTACAAGACACAACTTGAAGGTTAAAATTACAGTGTGACTATAAGACACAACTAGAAGGCCTAAGCATGACTAAAAGACAGCTGGTTTATGTAATTCAATCATTGAGCAACGAAGCCCTAATGATTCTTGATTACCAGTCACTTGTACAATAAATATCCTTTTCGAGCAAAGACGCCCGCACAATTCTTTAATTGCTTGGTCCTATGAGTCCTTGTGACAAATAAGCCTGCACAACTGAGTCTCGATTATTTTTTTAAATCACAGGTATTCAAATTAAAATAGGGTGTAAAAGTCTCTGAAGAGAAATGTTTTCAAATTCCTTTTGAAAATGTTTATTGATGCGGAAGTCCGGATGCTTGATGGAAGGTCATTCCACAGTTTCGGACCAACAACTCCGAAACTCCTGTCCATGAAAGTTTTTCTCTTTGTGCGTTTCACATCATAACATCCGTCATACGAGACGGTAGATCGTAGGTCACGTGCTGGTACTATTTCTAAAAAAAAAAAAAAAAAAAAAAAGTAGGTGTTTGATTATCATTTAAAATATTGTGTCACTGGTTACAAAGGCTATCAGAGACACAATTGTCCAATACATGATGGTAAGACTTTCCAAAATCAAAGCAGAGTTGTTTTTTTGTTAATAATCGGGTCCGGTATTTGGCCCTTTCCCGTTGGGAAAAAGTATATATTTTTCCCAAATGGGACCTAAAACTTCCCAGTGGAAGGTTTCAAAATATATAAAAAAAATTATGCCCCCTTTCGAAGAAAAGGGGGCATGTATTGATCGGACTGTCCGTCTGTCTGTCTGTCCGTCTGTAAGTCATTCCGTCACACTTTGCGTTTAGGTTTCAAAAAATGCGCATAACTTCTATGTCCCTTGAGATATAACCTTCATATTTGGTATGCATGTGTATATGGACAAGGCCTTTCCATACGCACACAAGTTTTTACCACTGTGACCTTGACTTTGAACTTAGGGTCCGCCTTTAGGTTTTGATATCTGCGTTTAGGTTTTGAAAAATGCTCATAACTTCTATGTCCCTTGAGATAAAGCCTTCATATTTGGTATGCATGTGTATATGGACAAGGCCTTTCCATATGCACAAATTTTTACCCCTGTGACCTTGACCTAGAACTTAGGGTCTGCGTTTAGGTTTCAAAATCTGCGTTTAGGTTTCGAAAAATGCTATAACTTCTATCAAAGCGTTTATAGGGGGCATATGTCATCCTATGGTGACAGCTCTCGTTTTTATAGATTTCAACATTTTGTTCATCTCCCATCCAGTCATATAAGTTTAACCTTAGTAAATATAATATTGAAAACACTTCTATGCTAAATTTGAAGCTTTTTTAGCAAAACAGCAACAACACTTATTTCCCAATTGTAGTCGGAACGCCGCGAATTTTCCAAATTCAAAGGGACCTGGCCCCATTCCAAAAAATGGTGAAAAAAAACACTGCATAGAAAGGGTTTTGATTGTATGAAAACATTGAAAATAAAGTATGTGATATGCAAAAGCTTAAATCTGTTTAAATATAAAGTATTGATGCGATAACTCAAATATACATACAAGTCACGCTCTGAGAAAAGAGGTCTTAATGCATGTGCATTAATTATCTTCCCAGATCAGCCTGTGCAGAATGCACAGGCTTATTATGAACGACACATTTTGCTTTAATTGTATATTTTGTTTAAAGGATGTCTCTTCTTAGCAAAAATCCAGCTATGGCAATAAGCATCATCCCTGATAAGCCTGTGCGGGCTGCAGAGGCTAATCTGAGACGACGCTTTACGCACATGCATTTAGACCCTTTATTCCAGGTAGAGGCTAAAACATTAGCTGTGTTTCTTACAGAACTGCTTATACCAGACAAAGTGAATGTGTTCTACGCCATGAACAACAATGGGGACTACACGTTTGTGTTGAGGACGCGTAAGGAACAGGAAACACTGACTCAAAACAAGAAAAAAGGGCGGCGAAAGCTGAAGTTGGGCCTTTAACAACTGCGTTGTTTACAGATGTGAAAACTATATGGCCATTAGAAGTTGTAGTATTGCCTTTGATTGATGTGTGGTGTTTAGTTGTGAAATCTACAATGCCAATCAGCAGGTCTTTCGAATATTGAATTTCAAGTATCGATGATGCTTCAGTGCAAAGCAGGGTCTAATGTGACGCGTTTTCAGCATAAACTTGATGCAGTTCTGGGCCAGTATTTACCAACCCATTTTTTACTTAAGAATAAAGCTTGTCTGAGACTCAATAAAAGTACATCTGAATGTGCATATATACAGGCTAAAAATGGTTTTGGTATTCATAACAGATAGTTCTCAACAAAGAATTAAATAATTATAGATGTTAACTACCATGCTAGGCTTGACTTTAAAGTAATTTTGGTACATATCAGTTTAAAGAATAGACTTAAGTCTACAAATCAGTTGGTGAATACAGGACCCTGCACTAACTGATTGGTATGCTGTACAAGGGTATTAGTAACCCTGCGTATTGGAGCCATAGAAGAATAACAGATTCTTTTTGTAAGTTGATACAGCTTTTCACTGCAATAACAATACACCTGGGTCCACTACTAAAGGGTTGAGTGGGAACTGTTGTATCTAGCCCATATCTCTATATCTCTTACAATAGTTTTGCGTGCAACATAGGAATCATGAAATTTCAGAAACATCAATGAAGAAAATATGTTTTTAAATAAGCTAGTCTTTTAAAATATTTGAGGCAAGTTATCCATTACCATACAATACAGGACAAAACATGATACACATTACAGTACTGTGTTGTTTGAAATTGTTTCTGTCAATTTTACAGAACACTCTGTGCTAAACTTGTTGTATGTGAAATAGCCTTTACAAATACAAGTTATGGTAGCTATAGTTTATTTCATGTTTTATGTTTTATCACTATTGTGTATATGACTTTTATTGGTGTGAACTCAAATGAGTATTAACAAATTTAAAACAATATGTGTTAACCACTGTGAAGTTTAATATACAAGTGCTGCATCTGTAACAGGGTATCGAGTTAAAATTGATGGAAGCTATTGCCCGTGTGTCAAAATACAAATTGTAGTATCTATAGTCTTTTTCACAATACAACAAAACTGTTGTGGTCTGAACATTTTTAAGGCAGAAACAACATTGTAATTCTCAACCATCAGAAATATGTGTTCATGTTTGTTCCTTCAGCCATCCCTGACTCAAGATTTTATATGTAAATACATGTATGTGCAAACATGTTGAACATTCAGTGCATATATTGTGATGTTCATAGCACAACCCCATAGTAAATATTAACCATGTTTCGGTTGCATTTTTAAAGGGATTTAATAGTGATGGAATAATTTTGCCCTTTACTTTGATAGTTAGCTTGTATTTGGTATATTATTTTTCAAAATAAAAGTTGTTAAAATTGTTATAAATTCTGCTGTAGGCGTAGTCATTATTTAATAGTCTAGTTTGTAGTTGTCACTTCATTGTATGCGTAGTTGTAAAAAGAGAGGGGAACATTGTGAGGTAAAGTCTACATTTTTTCACTGTACTGGAATTCTTTGTAAAAATAAATATATTCTCAACAATTATAATATGCATCACACAAGATATAAATATTTTTGCTTAACTACATTTGCATATGTGGTCATGACAATGTTAATATTTACCTTTCCAGTGTAACGTGTTATCGCATCAAAAGCAAATATCCTACAGTTAGCAGTAAAATCAGTTGGAAAGCTATGAGGTCTTAAAAGTAAGGTTTTCCTATTTTTGAGATGCGTTCTCGTAGCTGTAAATTGTATTGATACCTTAAGGATAGAAAAGTTTATATGATGACAAAGTTTCTATGATCAAAGCAAATATAGTATCTATGATCAAAAAGAAGTTTCAAGGATCAAAAAGTTTCTATGATCAAAATGTATGATACAAAAGTTCTAGTAGTAAGGCCTAAAAAATTGTTTGTTGACCTTTATCCATCCGACCCTTAATTTTGCTGCAAACTCTGAACTTTTTTTGTATTCCAAGGTTAGCTTTCCATCAAATGTTTACATTTACAAAATTAACTTTTATGTGATAAGAAAGATATGTTGCAACAGATTTGGGGGAGTTTCGTCAATAATAATTATTATTTGAGTGGGAAATAACTTTTGCATGGAATAAAAAGTTTAAGAAAATGGCTACCAACTACCTGATGTTTTTTATGCCCCCGGTAGGGTGGCATATAACAGTTGAACTGTCCGTCTGTCAGTCCGTCAGTCTGTGCGTCTGTCCGAAAACTTTAACATTGGCCATAACTTTTGCAATATTGAAGATAGCAACTTTATATTTGGCATGCATGTGTATCTCATGAAGCTACACATTTTATGTGATGAGAGGTCAAGGTCATCCTTCAAGGTCAAAAGTCATAAAATACAATCCAAGGGAAGTAATAAGCTTTAAAAGGGAGATAATATCATAACCTGCCAAATGGTATATTGAAATTTTATTTAAAAGCGGAACAATAGGGGGCATTGTGTTTCTTACAAACACATCTCTTGTTTACGTTTAAGTTGTCCTTAAGAACTTTTTGCTTAGCCTATAGGTGATTGTAAGCCCTCCATGAGGGAGAGTGTTTGTCAGCTTAATGTGTGTCAGCCCTCTATGGTGAAGAGTGTTTGTTTGCCTAATAGTGGTTCTCAACCTTCTATGGTGAAGAGTGTTTGTTAGACTAATAGTGGTTGTCAGCCTTCAATCTAGGATATGTTAAAAGTCTAGTCAGGTTTAGTGATGTTTTTAAGCCGTCTACATTATATATTTACATAGTGCAATACATGTTCCGTGAAATTCATTTATTTGATGGTGCTGTTTTGTTTTTGTGTTGTTATAGTACAAATTGTATATTATCTTGTTTTAGCCAGTTTTATTATTTACTTTACCTGGCTATGTGTTTTTATTGACTGTAGGTTGTTTATCTTTAATTATTTAGTTGTTGATTTTCTTAGCATTTTTATAATTGTTAGTGAGTTTAAGGATTTATATTAAAAAAAAAAAATCCACATATTCCTAAATTTTTATTCATTTTGATAAACATATGTGTGTGTCATAAGTTCATTCATTTTAATTGATTAATCATTTGATTTTAATAGACTAATCATTTGATTTAAATACTGAATCATGTGATTTTAAAAGATAAATTATTTGATCTAAAAAGATTGATAAATTTTTATTTTTATTTATTATTGAAAAGGGTCATCATACATATTTATTTAAATGAGTGATATCCTTATTTTTGTTTTAATTCATTTACCACTTTTTGCTGTAACTGAAATGTATTAGAATACTCATAAAAAGTTATGTTTAATTGTATATATAAGTATTATTTGATTATTGCAACTTAATTCCTGACGTAAAGTTTGGTCTTTTGAATATAGGTATTGTTCAGAGAACGACAGATGCAACAATACAGATATGAAATGTTTTTCTAAATTGAACATACTGCTGGTCAGTTAAATTTGTGTTCACTTGAGCATTTCAGTATGTAATGAATTGAAAAAAAGTGTTTGCATGTTATCACTATTTAAATGAAATTATTCTCGGTTTGATAAATACGGTATAGTATGGTGTATTACGTGTTATTTAGAAGAGAGATTATGGTAATGGTTTAGCGCGAATAATGCACGGGTTTTGTGTGCATGTTTTAGCGCGAAAGCGCACGAGGTTTTCGTTTTGGGGTATATATGATTTGCACATCTATTGAGTCGCCATTCGAGGGTGTATTCGACAGGCAAACGTTATGGAACAAGAAAACGAAAGGGTGATAACCCCGCCCGCCCGCCCTTAATGAGCAAATGTATGGTTAAATAATTGGTTACATTGCTTTTATGTTTACAATTTTGCAATTATAAAGTCTATATTTAGTATATTTTCAGTTCGGTTTTTAGTCCATGTGAGATGGGATCTTAACACAAACCGATTCCTTTACTGGGAAAGACGATGGGTGTATTTTCATTTAAGTCTGAAGCAGCTAAGTTTTCTTGATTATTTTGACTCATTTTTTACTTAATATTGTGTTTGAATGAGGTTTTTTAATTTATGGGTGTCATGTTTTTCGAGACTCTCACTTCCTGGAGATAGTACCTCCAGCATATTTATTGAAATATTGGTATGTTTAAAGTTCAGTGTTATTATTTTTTGTTTTCTTTCGTAATGAACGTTTAATTTTAAAGACATTCTTATTGTACGATTACTTAATATTTTCATTTTGGTGTGACTAGTTAGATGTTGAAGTCGATTTAATATAGCTGTTCTTCATATGCATTTATATATTTCTCGGAATACTTATGATTTATCAACATTCTTTTTAGGTGCTTTATGGATTTTATGGTTTGAGTGATTTGTTTGTTTTTATGTTGATGTCCGGGGTGTGTGCGGGATGCTTTTGATGTTTGTTTGTTATGTTAATTTGCGCAATGAAATTGATAATGTTGTAATTACATTTTTTACTAAATAATACTTAATGTTTACAGTATAATAATAGCTGCTTATTTGTAGATTTCTCTAAAATTAGAGGTTTCGGGAGGTGATGAAGGCACCTAGACACCGGTCTCGAGCCATGGGTCCTCATACGTCCCCCTGCCATTAAAAGAAAAAAAATAAGAAAACAAAAATGGCAGTAGGGTTGCGTATCCCGCTCGCGGTTTTACCTGAATCGTTTATTACCACTGATTATTGTATGGGGTGTACGTGAAGTCATGTACACTTCTCTTGATTGGTGGTGATGGATGAATCTTGCAGATATAAGCAGCTTCTTTGAACAAATTAATGTTTCACAATTGTTAATTTATAATATTTAAGCAAGTTAGCGTGATTGATGGGCATTGGGGGCGTCCTGCGTGCACTTTGGGCATCGGCCGGGATCAGTTTATTCAAACAGTAACTCTGTTATTTGAGATATATACATGACGTCTAATTTTTATGAATAAATTTGCATTTTTTCACATGACACACATGTGTATGTGAAGAATTCATAATTACATGCCCTACAGCATTTAAATAGTATCGTTTCAGTTCTTTATACACCTGAACAAAGATGTTACACCGTTTCCAGTCGTCTCGAGGCTCATCAATTGAGCGGTGCCGTTGAGGTCTATATCCATTGCACATACAACACATACGGGCGTCAGAAGAATTTTTTTTTTGCATTTATATGTCGAAAGTCCTGTCAAATACAAGCACTCACTCCTATTTTGTCTTTGGTTTATTATTTGTATGATAATGATAATAATGATGATATAGGTTATAAAGATGATGAGATTTTAATAGTATTTTGAGAATAGAGAATAATAAATTTACTCATAACTATGAGTAAGTTTATATCCATGAAGTTAATATCATTTACAATAATGAAATCAAATAAATGTCCTCAGCTTGCAAATCCATTAACAGCGTCTCGTATAAAAATTATTATTTATTTATATACGTAGAATAATATAGCAATGTATACATATTTATATACTTTGTTTTTGTACATGGGTATTCATAAAAATACGAAATAATAATGATAGCAAGTTTGGAAAATGTTAATAAACTTTTGCTGTTGTAATAAAACAATTTAAAATATAGAATCCAATAGAAAACTCTTTCAAAGTGTTTTTCAAAATATTTGAGCCGCATTCTGAGAAAACTGGGCTTGTTGAAAGTGCGTAGTGTCGTCCCAGCGAAAACACTTTATGCTTTTATAGTTGTTGTTTTTTTGTTATAAGAAAGTCTCTTCTAAAAGGAAATCCAGTCTAGACTTAAAGAGTCGTCCCTGATCAGCCTGTGCGGCCTTGACAGGCTAATCCGGTACAAGACTACGCTTATGCAATATGCCCAGTTTTCCAATAACGTGACTCATTATATGGATATATTAGCCAGATAGGCTAGCTCGGCTGGTAGAGCGCTCTTCTACAAATCGAAGGATTGTGGATTTATTCCTCAGCCCGGCCAGATAACTTGTGTGGGTATTGTTCATGACATACTCTACAGCCATTCTCTCATTAACTCCAATATTCGGTTATTGGCATAATAGACTAGTTTCACAATACTACCGCTGTTGCTATTTTTAGAGATCACGTGATGAATTAACACTTGGGAAATATATATATCAATTAATTCCTGAAATGTCATATTGTGTTGATAATATAATTACGTCGCCAAATATTCCAAAGAGTGAAGGGTTGAAATTAGATGCGGAATTTCGGGGCACTATTTGAAATGGCTGCGCGTTCAGTCTCGTTCTGAAATTCTGCGAGTCACGTGGCTTCGCGCTCTTATCGATTTTGGCTTATTGTGAAAATGGTCTATTATGTGCGCTTGGAAATGGTCAATCAACTTACATAAGAAAAGTGTTTGTTGGTTATCTGATCCCTAAGATATGACGGAAATACTGTCGAATTGAAAAAAATGAAACTCAAGCAAACTTCAACCCTACCCCACCGCTTGAAATGGCAATCCGCGCTTGTAACAGTGAAGCTGGACCTTATCAACTGAAAATCACTGCAACAGAGTAATATCAATGAGCGAATGTTAAATCGGCTGAGACAAAATGTCAGATAAAAGATATTATATGGCAGCCCAATACACTGAGTGGAAAACTGTCAGTAGAGGCCAGACATTCCAGATACGAGGCCTTTAAACCTTTGCGTTATAAGATATTAATCCAGCGTCTGTCTTTTATGAACTTGTCAATAAGGTCAAGCGCCTGAGCCTCATTTGTCACGCGCTGGACTCCGTCTCTGACGTCAGAAGGCAGGATGATGAAGCCGTCACGTCGCAGACGACTCTGGATTACCAACTGGAGGCATGGCCGTAAGCCCGTTTGACGAATGATGTCGTCGTCTGGTAAAAGAAATGACGTCATATTCGTCACTATAACCCAACTGTGCATAATGTTTTACTGTGTGTTACTGTTTTCAATATCATCATGCGACAAACAATATCTATGAATTTCGCGTTTTATTTACGTTATAAGCGAGAGTCACTGACACGACTATCGTCGCCTGCTAATGGAACGAAGTCAGAATTCAAGATCCATCGATCATATGATTTTCTGCTAATAGAAAGACGTCAATTTAAAATATCCGTAACTTTAAAATGTATTGTATACCTAAAATAAAAAGGATATTCATTCATTGCTCTAAGGAATGGCGTCACAAAGCACCGTAAATCTTTCCGATGAAGGTAACAGGGGTGGCAAAGGAACACCACTTTCACCTCCTTCTACTTAAAAATGTTCACATAATCGGACATTCTTTATTCTGCTCACCTAGTAACGCATAGGCCTCCTTCCCGCCCACCACGGGTCGAATCCATCGTGACCTCGCCTTGTCCTGCAGATCACATGCTTCCGGTGGGTAGGCGGTCCACACAATATCCAGCGTTTCTGATTGACTGAGCGGTCTGCACACGTGACTATTATTAGACGCTACGTATGGCGTTGATTGGGAATCTTTAAAGAACACTATTATAATCAATGGCATTATGCCTTATGTTGGTTTCTTCTACAAACATGAATGCATTCCTAACGTCGGTATTCTATAAACGGAAGTCTATATGTCCAGTGCCCACAGTTAACACGTATGTTTGTACTGTATGCATCGGTCGGCTATCTCAGTAGGTAGAGCGCTTGACTATAAATCAGAGGATTGCCGTGGCGTGATGGATATGGTGTCGGCATAGCGATCGGGGAGGTCACGGGTTCGATCCCCACTAGGGGGGGGGGGCGTACTTGAGATATCCCCCAAAGACACCAAGTACTAGTTCTAGGCCCAGGAAAAGGACTCGAGAGCGTTTCAAATAAGCCTTAGGCTTTATATGCAATTGAGCTAAAATACATAGGTTTAGACTAAATCATAGGATCAATTCCCGGCTAAATAATTGAGCCGCGTTCTGAGAAAACTGGGCATAATGCACGTGCGTAAAGTGTCGTCCCAGATAAGCCTGTGCAGTCCGCACAGTCTAATCAGGGACGATAATTTTCGCCTTAAATGGATTTTTGCTTAGAAGAGATTTCATTTAAACGAAAAATGCCATACACACGAGGAAAGTATCGTCCCTGATTAGCCTGTGCGAACTGCGCAGGCTAATCTGGGACGACTCTTTATGCACATGCATCAAGCCCCGTTTTCTCGGGTGATGACCATGACGTTCGCCCATTCTTCTGAATCAAGTAGGGCACTTGTTTTAAGTATGTGCATTAGTAAATTTAAACCAGCTTATCCAGGAAATGCGGGAATCGGTAAATTGAACGATATCATATGACTAAAATGGTGAAAATGCAAGACAAAAATATATAATCCCAGAATTTACCCTACCATTAAAAAGGTGTGCATTTAAAACCACGTATTAAATTTTAACAACAACTAAAGGCCGCTAAGCTCTTCTTATGTCGAGTCCATGGACGTACAATGATTGTTGTACTTATTTATTCAATATAAGTTTATATTCGAGAGTGTATTTGCACCATTAATGATTTCAGAAAAATGCCGTGTCGTTGAAGTGCATGTCATATTCGTATATTAGTGCAGACTTTTATTAAGTAAGGAAAATGGTCGTTCAGAAACAGCAGGTATCTGAGTTGTTTCCTGTTGTTTAGTCTACAGACAATTTTAACGCAAAAACTACGTTGATCTTACAGCAGCTATGTTCTCGTATACATTTTGAAACTAAGCGACCCCCCCCACCCCACACACTCACCAAGTCGGAAACGGTGTTCTAGATGGCGCCTCACTAGTACAAGCGACCGGGTATCGTGCACGAGGAACACGTGCTCCGGTGTAGAGGCCATGTGCGCCAGCTCCTCCTCTTCCACTTCCGGTCCGATCCCTGTAAGAAGGGCATGTTCATGTTAAAAGGTATGATGGTACGTTTAAATATATTATATTGTATGAACATTACTGTTGTACTTTCCGTAAGGGGTAATGTAGAACTACATGTACTACATTTATTCATTCAGTAACAAATAAAAAATATTGTGAACATTCATATGATTAGTTACAGGCAACAAGTATTGTGAACATTTCTGCATTCAGTTACAATTAAGACTTACTGCGTACATTTCTAAAATAGTAGAACATCAATATATATTGTGAATATTTCAACATTAATCGACCAGAAATATTATGTGAACATTTATACATTCATTGTCAAGCAAGACACAGTGTGCACATTCATGCACCTATAAACCAGCAAGACATAATGTGAACATTCCTTCATTCGGAAATAGGCAAGTCATTTTGTGAATATTGCTTCATTCAGTCAAAAGCAAGACCTACTTCAAATATTTCTACGCGCAGAGATATGAAAGATATACTGTGAATATTTCGACACGCATTAACAAGCAATAAAGACTATACATACTCTCAGAGACAAGAAAGCCATATATATATTGTAAACATTTCTATTTTCAGTGCAAAGTAAGGCGTATTGCGAACAGTTATACATGCAGTGACATAAAATACATATTGTAAATATTTCTACTATACGAAATAAAATAGACAAATTGTTCACATTTCTACACGTATACAAGCAAGACGCATTGCGAACATTTCTACATTAAGTAACAAGCAAGATGTATTGCGAACATTGCTACATTAAGTAACAAGTAAGACGTATTGCGAACATGTCTACATTAAGTATCAGGCAAGACGTATTGCGAGCATTTCTACACTCAGTAACAAACAAAACAAGACATCGTGTGAACATTTCTACATTCAGTGACAAACGAGACATCGTGTGAACATTTCTACATTCAGTGACAAACGAAACATTTTATAAACATTTCTACATTTATTGACAAGCAAGTAGTACTGCGAATTTTTTTTTCACGCAGTGATAATCAATGCATATGCAACTATATCTACACCCAGTGATAAAAGTGATGCATAGCGAACAATTCTACACTCAGTAACAAGCAAGATATAGACGATGTCAGTTCCATAGATAAGGAGGCTAACATCTTGCCGGTCACGTGACCCGCCGCCATTGCGGATATTTGTGTATGCTACTCAGTGATAAGCAATACATATTGTAAAAAATTATAAACTCAATGCCAAGCAAGCCATATTGTGAACACTCAGTGATAAGCAAGACATATATGTAAATATTTCTACAGTAAATTCTTAGAAAGAAGCCAGACAGTGACATTCGTGACATACCTTTTGCAAAGTTTTGTTCATTCATTGACAAGAATGCCCTACATATTGCGAATATTTCTGCATTCAATGACAAGCAATACTCATCTACTGCGAACATTTTTACATTCAGATACTAGCGATGCTAGTATGTGAATGTAAATGCTAGCGATGAACATTCAATCATTCTCTAAAAGGAAGTGTGTATGTGTGTGTGTGTTTCGAAGTTATTAGGTCCTTCCGCACCCGAGACTGCATGATATGAGGACACGGAGTAATAATTACATAATTAACTTAAAAACAATGGACAATTTGAATTATGTCTGCAATTTCCAATATAAGTTTTTTTACTGAGATGTTTTTAATTTAAGTGTGGGGCTTATGTTGTGGGTTGGGGAGCCGTACTACCCGGAATAAACCTGTCCGGCATGGTGACCATCAACCAAACTCACATGCTTCCGGGAACAGGGAGCGGGACCGGGTCGCCTCAGTTAGAAGTGCGTGTACCGAAAACTGACTTAAACAGTCAGGCTCAGTATAATGCAATACCTACCTATTGCAAATATCTCTACGCCCATATCATGCGCGCGCAACACCTCGGCGCGTGTTTTCTCCGGCGCTGCAGACGGAGCGTCAATGACGACTATCGCCATCTTCTTTACGCCAGGTCGGCTGTCCTGTAGGTCACATGATCAATGGGTGAGTGTTAAACTGTCATATCGGCATAAGATTTCTACTTCAGATACAACAGCCTGACGGTTAACCGGTGAGATATCTTAACTTGATCAGCGGTTTCTTTGACCTCTTACATGATAATGTTTTAAACATGTTTTTATTTATATTTGCTTTATTATTGAGACTTTTTTGTAAGTTAGATATACGAGTAAGTGTTACAATTTTCTGAAAACATGCAATTTAATTCTGTCCCAATTCACACGAGCTCCCCTGAAAGATCACACTTAAGAACATCATTGTCAAACCCGAAGATATCAAGGTTGGTGTAATAGTTTACATTCATAAATGATGTACAAGAAAAGCTACTAAAACATTGTGTACGCATTCTTGAAAATCCTATTTTTTGGTTAAAAAAGAATCTGAAATATATAGAACGTGAATACAAAGGATTCGCTTACTTTAAACATGTCCTGCATGAGACGTAAGGCCAGATCCGTCCGCGTCAGTCCGGGGCACAGCTTGATCCGCGCTACAGAAAGTGTCAATTTGAAAAAAACAAAAAAAGACATCATTAACCATGTTAAATGGGTCGCGCTTTATTATCCCAACACAGATCTTAAACAGTCACGTGGTATAGGCATCGTGTTATCTAGAGAACGCATTGATCTACCACCACGAAAATCGGTATGCTGGTTACTTGGGAAAATAGGGGGTCTTATGATGTTGAGATCAACAGTGACACTGTCATAATGGACGTGACATGAATTATAGACCATTTCGTTTCGGCGCGACATCTAGAGCTGACCTACGTTTATGTAAATTAGTATAATAGATACTTGGAATAAAAAAGGAATGCGTCTTTTGATTTTAGGGTCAACAGCTCAAAGTCACAGGAACTTGAAGCATGAAATGTTAACTAGTTTGTTTCTGCACGATATATACCGTCCTTAGATCATGCAAATTGGTATGCCAATTACTTAGAAGGAAAGGTATACGCCCTTCATTTTTGAGGTCATCAGGTCAAATATTCAAATGTCAAGGGCATTGTGTGGTGAAAACCGTTTCTGAGTGCTATCATGGGAATGGTTACACCTTGAATCAAATCAATTTTTTATGTTGCTAATTCTTGAAGGAATGAAGATTTGCAGATATAAAGGTCAAATTTCAAAATTACCTGACATGCAATATTAAAATATCTCTCAATAATTGAACATATTGAAACTTGACTGCACGCATGGGGGGGGGGGCATGCTGTGCAAACATCTATTGTTAAATTATCTGAGCTGTTTCAGTGGAGAGATTTTATATATTATAGTTATTTACTTGGTAAGCATGGCCATGACTTATCAAAGATCGTACGACATATTAACTAACGATCAATCTTAAGCTCACAATAATCATTTGCGAGAAATACGTTCCTTAAATAAAGGGCATGAGAGGCTCAGCGGGTAAAAGGAAATGAAAAGTAATCATTGTTTTATTTTCAATTTATAATGGCAGATATATAATAATTGAGGTAGGTGTTTATCTATGATATATCTTCAACGATTATATCATGACTTAAATGTATCGTACATGTATCGTACACTTTATAGTAAGACGGGCTCTATATTTTCAAGTGAAATGAAGTTCTGAACTGCAGCTGAACCTGGATAGATTAATACTTTTAAGAGACATTTTCAGACTTAATTATAGTAATAACGATAATCTTAGGATGCTTTACGAATTCCAGACTCGGTACGTACATATAGCTTCCATCCAGACTCGGTACGTACATATAGCTTCCATCCAGACTCGGTACGTACATATAGCTTCCAGACTCGGTACGTACATATAGCTTCCATCCAGACTCGGTACGTACATATAGCTTCCAGACTCGGTACGTACATATAGCTTCCAGTCCAGACTCGGTACGTACATATAGCTTCCAGACTCGGTACGTACATATAGCTTCCAGACTCGGTACGTACATATAGCTTCCAGTCCAGACTCGGTACGTACATATAGCTTCCAGGACAGACTCGGTACGTACATATAGCTTCCAGTCCAGACTCGGTACGTACATATAGCTTCCAGACTCGGTACGTACATATAGCTTCCAGTCCAGACTCGGTACGTACATATAGCTTCCAGTCCAGACTCGGTACGTACATATAGCTTCCAGTCCAGACTCGGTACGTACATATAGCTTCCAGGACATTCCCCTTATTGCTGTACTGGTTGATTCCAAAGGCGTTGTACACGTCCTCGTTGTACGGTACAACCCCCACCCGGGTCCTATCAGGGGCAATGTCAAGTGTGTCGACAACGGCCCTCACGAACTTTATCTGATCGCGGAAGTCGACAACGTCACTGTTATTCGAGCAGTCGAGGACAAATACAACTTCCGCTGTGTTTCTGGATCCTTGAGGAAAACGTGCAAATGCGTATAGCAGAGTTGTGAAACACGCTGTTTAAGTGGACCAGTTCATAATAAACGAAGCCAATCTTAACATTAAATCTTGTAATTGCGTCTTTTAAGTTAATAGTGAGCACGTGGCTGTGATAAAATGTATCCTGGATCATTGTTTCTCAGAGCAAAAATCTAAAGGATCTTTTCAGCGGACAGGTTTTATTGTTCTAACTAGACCTGTCTCGCAAACTCAGAAAATATTAACAGCCACATTTTAAGTTATGGTAGCAAGAACTAGTTTTCACATAAATATGTAGAGTAGAGATGATGTCCATTTGTTGATGTCCGTTAAATGCTTCAACAACCAAAATCAAGCGCTATTCATTACAGTAATTATTTTAGCAAAGACCAGACACTTTTAAATTAAAACAAGATTGTTCAATGATTTCATATTCATTCATTATATTAACACCTACCTCTGAATATCTTGTCGAAGCTCCGGTTGATATCGCCCTGTGTCGGCCAAAGGTCGCACCGGTTGAAAAAGCCCATCAAATCATCTTTGAGCAGACGACCATCGGGACAGAACTCGCGGAACATGCGCTCGTAGTCTGAATCAAAATGGGCGGTGACATTTCCAAGTTGCTTTAACCCATTTAAGCCTAGTGGACTCTCACATCCTTCTAAATTGGATCAATTTATTTCCAAAATACGGGATGTCTATATATTTATTTCTATATTGAGAATATTTCTTACAGAATTTCCTTTCAGCAAACAGCACAGACCCTGATGAGACGCCGCATCATGGGTTAATTCAACTCTCAGCTTTATAACCCAAAGGGTTGCTGAGAGCTGCCATTGCATAAATTATCAAAGGCTCTGGGAGTACGTTTATATGGACCATGTCATTTTTAAGCATGGCAAACTGTGTTCAAACAGGATTATGAAAGAAAATTGTATGTATCATCATCCTCGACAATACACCTTTTACTGTTATAAATGTTTATAAAAATACATTTTTTATACGAGACGAGAAGTTTGATGCATGATAGGAACTTAGAGAGAATATCAATATACATGTACTAGCAAATGCATGAACATATCACATGACATCTGAATTTCTGAGGTTACAATACCTTTTATTAAATAATCATGCTTTCAATAGGTATATAATTCCTCTTATAAGAAATGCTTATATTTTTTGAAGCCGGTCATTCCATGGCTGAAGAATGGATAGAACTAATTACTCAATGAAGCATTCAACACCGACAAACACTTTTATCATAAGCGTCAATTAAACGCATTCCTAAATCCTAAATTGGATCAATTTATTGAAAAATAGAGATGTTTAGTATATTTATTTCTATATTTAGAATATTTCGTACATATATCACTTTAAGCAAACAGCGCAGACCCAGATGAGACGCCGCATCATGCGGCCTCTCATCTGGGTCTACGCTGTTTGCCAAGGCCTTTTTTCTAGACGCTTGGCATAAATGGGTTAATATAAGTGTATATACGAACTCTGTTTGAGGTTCATGAAGCGTTCAACCTCAGTCAGGCTGATCCTGCACGAGTGTTGCATGCTGCCGTGCCGGGCTCGAACCCGCGACACAAGCTCCCTGTAGAATGCCAGAAACCGGGGCCAGGACGTACCGTGCTCAAGTACCGCCTATAAGGGACAATCGCTTTGCTCAGCATGTGTAGCATTAATATGGATCCGTTTTACTGTTTCAATTGTACGCGATTCCGTATCACAATTTTATCGCTATCAGATGAGAACGGTTTTGATCAGACTTTTTGTGTGAAATTGTTGGCGTGGTGAATCCTCTGTGTTGAACTGGACTCATAGTGTTATTGTCTGCATAAGCAATTTGAAAACGGGGATAGGGCGTTGCGTGATAATTTGCTTTCCAAAAACATTTCAACGAAAAAGTATATTCAAACTGGTTGTGAAATCTTATAATTAGTTACATTTTGATCGGTTATTGGGTTATTTTTTTACAGTTTAACGGGTAGTTATTTAATTTAATTTAACATCAGAGTAAAGCCAGCTGGTGGGATAGTTCAAAGACCTATAGGTCTTTGGATAGTTATATTAGTTTATAAAAGATCGTGAGTTGCAGTTTTGTGAAATCGATTTTTTATTGTGAACTTGATCTTATGATGTCAATCGTTGACGTGCAAGTGTTAACTTGTGATGCAAGTATGAACGTTGACGTGTATTTACAGGCAACTTTGAATCCACTTTACGCCACCTTGCAATCAAATCCCGATCTATAACCTTATCAGCCAATCAGAGCCCAGCATTTTCCGATCTATAACCTCATCAGCCAAACAGAGCGCAGTACTTTCCTACCCACTCGTAACCATGGACAGTTCGCAATTTTAATAAACAAGATACTTGTCTACGCCCTTTTCCTACATAGAACCAGAGATGTAGATAACAGTTATCCACGTCTCTGATAGAAGATTTTAATTATAACGACATATTTTGTGCACTGAAGTTGTTTTGAAATAATAAAAAAAATCCGTTTTAAAGTAATGTAATTAATAGAAAATATATATTATTGCTAAAAATGTGCCTTTTGCGATAATTATGAATAGTTTATCGTTATTTAATGCGATCTTATGCATAGTTGTGTAGGCTGAACTTTACCATATTATTAATATAAATTGAGTATGTGTACATTAAATGCAGATTACTGTTAAAATCATTTAAAGAAAAAATTGACACTGTCAATTAATTTGTATATAAACCGAGGACCCTTACCCAAATGGTTATTATTGAACTTTATTAACTTTGTATTTACATGTAATACAAATAATACACGAATAATTATATAATTAAACAGCGAAATTGTGCTTAAGTCTACAAAATATTCGTAGAGAGAAATTTCAACAAAGAAATTAACACACGTACGTGTGAACTAACGATACCAGTGTGAATTATAGATACTATTTGTGAACTTATGAACACTTTTAACTAGTTCTATCAGTGTGAACCCGTCTCATCATTGTGAAATTTTAATGTGAACTAGTGATGGTAGTGTGAACATGAAATGTCAATATGAACGATTGAGGTAAATGTGAACAAGTAACCATGAGTATGAACTATTGATTTCTATTTCAATTTTTGATGGTAGTGTGAATAAACGATATTCATGTGAACTATTTAGGATAAATTAATACTAGTGAACAAGAGATGTTATTGTGAACTATTGGTGTGAGTGTTAACGTGTGATGTATGTGTTAAATAATGATACACGTGTGAACTAGTTTTACAAATAGGAAATATTGAATAGTAATTGTGAACTAGTTTTACACGAAGGAGATATTGAATAAAAACTGCGTTGATTTCAAGTTCTATATTAATGTTGTTTTTTTTACTTATTAAATTATTTCATTTGCATGGTTGAGTTGGGAATAATGTTGATCAGTTTTGATAAATTCGAATAAATATAGGCGACATCACATACGATTTGTCTTTTAAAATAATATTAATATTAGATTGGGAAGTGTAATTAAACAACTGGACCCGTATTCAACAGCCTATTCTAAGAATTAAGACTAAGAATACAGAATATGAGCCGCGCTCTGTTAAAAGGGAATTTAATGAATGCGCGTAAAGTGTCATCCCAGACTAGCCTGTGCAGGCTAACCAGGGACGACACTTTTCTACAAAACCTAATAATTGCTTAAAAGAGACTTTCTTTAAACAAAAAATATCATTAAAGCGGAAAGTGTCGTCTCTGATTAGCCTGTGAGGACTGCACAGGCTAATCTGGGACAACACTTAACGCACATGCATTCAACCCCCTTTTCACAGAGCGAGGCCCATGTTCGTGTTGTAATGTTGCGAAAGTGCGTTAATACTTAGTCAATCTACGTATTTATCATCTCAAACCACATAATCCGTCGATTGAATCAATTAAGACATCAGCAATATGTTTATCCTGTATGAACTCACAATCTGAAGTATTTTTGCTGTGACATGTCTATTTTTATTCTGATCTAACGTACCTTCTTTTTGAGACGTCGGATAAACGCACGCACTCGCCATCCGCGGAACACACGCTGTATTACGACGGCCGCCCTATATCTGCGCATGCGTTCCATGCGACGGAAGTGGTATTGGCTGTGAAAGGGAGTGGTGCACAGGTGTATGTAAAATTCATTTCAGCTGGTCATTTAACGAATTAAACATAGTACTTTTCATATTATTGTTGTATACTTTATAAAACTGTGTACATTTTTCTTATATGCGAAAAGCACACACGACTATGGAACAAATTTAACCCATTAATGCATGGCGTCCTGAAAAAAGGACATTGCAAACAGCGTATACCCAGATGAGACGCCGCATGATGCGGCGTCTCATCTGGGTCTGCGCTGTTTGCTTAAATGAATTTCTTTATGAAATATTCTGAATATAGAAATAAATATACTTTACAGCCCCTAATTTTGGTAATAAATTAATCCAATTTTGAAGGATGGGAGAGTCCACTGGGCATAAATGGGTTAATAATGCATTCATGCAAGAGTCAAGCTCAGTGGAACAAACTGTACATTAACAGTTTGCGGTTTTGTTCTTTGTTTCGGAACATTCATATACGGATTGTTTTGCAGTTTTACAATTCAGACAGATGAATTTTTTAGTTTGCTAGAAATTTCGCCACATCACGATTCTTTAAATGTCAGACATTACGGATTATACGTGTCTGTCTGTCCACCCGTACACTCGTCTATGCATGCGTACATATATTTTTTGGATTCAACGCGTATTTCAGTTTTGTCAACCCAACGTTCAACCCAACCAACACGCCAGAACGAAAATCAGAAGTGTAAATGCGACGATTTGTAACCGCCAGAAAGACAACACGACAAATAAATCCCTCGTTATTTCGTTCACCCATTTTGGTGTAATGGCGCCTAAGACTTGAATGTTAGCGGGTTTGAAAGGGGTTCACTATCCGCCAAAACGACAATTATGAAATTTGTCGTTCTTTCGTGTTGAAGGGCGACAACACGCGGTGGATATATTTTTCGTTTTGACATGTTGTTTGTCGTCCTTCAAACCGACAATAAGTAGGAAATAGACCGCCGTATGGGGGTATATTGCGAGCGTTCAACATATTACATTTAAAATTACAAAGTTTCACAAACACATCCTTTTAAACATGCAGAATTGTGAACATAAATTTACGGGCATAGTCAGAGGGGGTAATCACGTGAAAGTCAAGATGGCGACGTCCATGCCAATGCAGGTATTTGTCGCCGCTTTATACCCTTTAATACTTTTGTTTAATGTTTAAATGACGCCGACTTTCAAGCCATATCAATAAGAAAGTTATTAGCGATTATTTCATATTCAATTTCACTTTATATCTCGACTTTACTGGCTGCCAATTTTCTTAGTGGAGTTGTAATTAGGTAATTCCGCTAACAAATTTCGCAGCGAGCAAAGTCGAGGTAAAGAGCGATTATTTATTTAAGAAAACGCTAATCCCTTTTTTGCTGATATTGCTGGAAAGTGAGCGGCATTAAAACAAATAATACAATAAATTAAGGTTATAAAACGGCGTAAGATACCTGTCTCGGTATGGACGTCGCCATCTTGACTATCACGTGATTACCCCCATCTGATATGGTATGATGAATCTCAATGACACAGACAATATGTGGACTCTACCTGCATACTAACAATAACAAAATTACGGTACTACGTACGATCATGTATACTCATGCATTAGAAAAAGACAACAAAACACATATAAAATCAGCATAAAACTAAACTTCTAGAGATACAATTAAAAATAATCCACGGACGCATGTTATACAGAAACGTATCTACCGGTAAGTGTGGCATGCACGAAAATGTGAATTAAGGGAGCGATTTCATAGCTCTGGGCGGTGAAAATTATAGTTTGTAACACTTACGCTTTCCATAATTTATTATCACGTCTTTTTGTTATTTGTAAGGTTTGGACTGAACGTGGCTTGTACCAAATTAACCTTATCAAGCATATCTTATATAATAAGAAATCGACAATCCAAAGAAATGTACTTCACAGATACACAGCAAAGGCAAACATACAAAGTTTTAATACAAAAATAAACACAAAAACAGTTTTTATTTCCTTTGTAGAGATGTGTTGTTGTTGTTTTTTTTGTTTAAAAAACAGTGGAGCTGTCCCTTTCAGCACAATGTATAGTACGACATTGGGGTTGTTTTGATGCATTAAGAATCTCGATAAAAGCAGTTTCAATCGCATGTTTTATCAAGTAACAATGGCTATTCGTTTTTTAATTGATGTGCAAACCGGTTTCAACGAATGCTTGAAACTATTACACCCATTATACTTTTTTTTAAATAGTTTAAGACTAACTTATTTCTGGCATGTTACTTTAATCGATTTTTTTGGCAATAGCGAGACGTGTTTTTATGTTATCATAGCTAATCATATTTGTTATGTTCCTGGCTAAAAACGAGCTTGACAGCGTACAAACTCTTAATTGTAAATTGATATACCCTAAAGTATGTAGAGTATTGTATGTTGTATAGGGCTTATAAGGCAAATAAGAGTGAGTGGAAATTCAGATCAATTACACAAAATGTAAATAATTATAATACTAGTATTTAAAATCGAAGCATTGGCATTTACAACAATGTAATATTTTAGGTGCATGCATAGAAGTTTACTTTTTTCAATATGAAACGCTGTGTGGGCATGCGTGAAGTGCATATAATGTGTTTTAACAACGGAAAACCCGTATGCGCATGCGTTACATGTACAATTTGTGCGTTTGTGAGACTTACGCGTAGAAATCAGCGTTCGGGCGTGGATATTCATTTAATGTTGGTAGAATGGCCGACCTATGTATAATAAATATATTACTTAATTAATAGAGATCTCCAAGTATTGCATTAGGGAAACATTATGTTATTGTGTTAGGAAAGGTAACTCAAACAAGGAGAGGTCAATTTATTTTATTTTTTTACTTTATTCATTATTCCTTTAACATTTTTTTTAATTATATATACAATTTTTAACTATTAAAATAATGCTTTTATAATTAACAAAACCAAAAAAACATCTTATTCTGCAAGTATCCTTGTTGATTTAAACGTTTTGTTCACAATTAAGTCCAGTCATCGAAAAAAGGAAAAAGTGATCAGTTATCTAAATCAGTTACTCAGTTGTTGACGAGGATTTCAAACTTCCGGTTTGGTACAAAGGAACCGCTTTTGTGCGAGTCGATCCTCTGTCTTCGAGGTACTTGTCCCTACTTCCGGTTGCCATCCACAGCATGTACTCGTCCTCCCAGAGCCACTTCCGCGGAGGGGTTTCCGGTTTAGGTTTCTCTTTTTTATTGATTTCTCTAAAATAGTGAAAAGAGCGAGAATTAGTAGCAGAAGCTATATCAGCACCGTGGCCATGCCGGCAACATCAGCCGGGTGGTTGCACGGCAAAGGTCCTTTGTTAAATTGAGTTTCCCATATAAGAACTTACAGATGAAGTTAAATTTACGCTCACAACAATTATTGCTAAAAAATGAGTACCTTATCATGTAAATGTCGCCATATTTCGAATTGGACACATACTTCCGCGCTTTAAATTTCAGATCTGATGTATCAACGTCAGTTGGCAGAGTTTTGTCGTAAAATATTCCTGAAACATGAAAATAAATGCTCAGCGTGTAATTTTTGACAAAGTGCGTAGGTTGTATTATTTTTTGAATTTCGAAGATAACGAGGGCCGTCCGTGCCTAAGGCAGCTCATAGAAGGACATGCAGTGTCTCTCTGCACTCCAACCACATTAACTTCCTAGACTCACGAAAGTAGAGATGAATTTTTCAAATAAATCAGCAATTTCCAGGTATTTAGTTGTTATTGAAAGATACCGGTAATCAGTTTTTGAGGTGTTCTTGTGCTGAGGCTGAAAACGTAAGAACCCGGTGGAAGCCCAACCTGCCCGGTATGGTGACCAATAATCAAGCTCACATGCGCTTGGAGCGGGGATTAAACTGTGGTCGCCAAGGAGAGATGCGGGTTTACAAACCACTGCGCCTACAGGAAAACCGTGGGTATTGACATTCAAATACGTATCTAAGCGGTAAAGGGTTAAATACGTGTCTAAGTGGGAAAGGGTCCATTACCTATAAATAAGTGGTAAAGGGTAAAAAAAGTCTTCCTCTTAAATGAAATCGCTGTTTTATCTTTGTTTTGAGCGTATACATGTATGTGTGTTAAATTATAATTAAAAAATGCATGACTCTCTTGATGACAAAATGTTCACAACTTCATTTCTGACCATTAAGGTACGGATATATACATCAGTTAAAATAGAATATATGTTTAAGGCCATTACTTGTGACAATTGAATTACGTTATTTGCAATTCATTATAAGTTTTTTGTGACACAATCGGTGTTTTACGTTTATTTAAATGTTATTAAAATAGGGTAGTATTATGATCATTTGCCAGTGCCACTTTAACTGTTCGTTTTGGCTTCAAAATTCAAACCACAATACAACGTTTCCAAAAGGAACAAGCAATATACTTGTATGTCAGCAAAATTTGCGGAAGTTACTTTACGGTAATAAAAACAGCGCACATATTAGGTTTATTCGTTTTATCATTATTCTCCGGTAATTAATAAATATGCAAGATATTCTGGCACTTTCGGTACTTACTGAGGGTTCCTTTTGTTTTTTTCTGCTTCGGTGGTTTCTCCTGCCACGGCCGCTGTCGGTCGAGCCGCTGAAGTCTGCGAGCGTCGAGCTGATTTAGACTGAGTCGCGTGCGCGTCAGGAGTGGCGGTGGACTCCGATCCTTCTGGACGCTTGTTTTCGTCTTGCTCGGTACGCTGGGGGCTCTCTGCACAATAGCAGTGATGTGTAAAATATGAGGAATACCCTGATGTGTTATATGACGAGAAAATATACTTAATACGCATCATCATCATTATTTAATTTCCAACTATTTAACGCGTTAAATATACATGTGTAATCATATCACTTATTGTGAGTCGCACATAATACATACTAATACTTTATTTTGCATAAAATAGACAATGAAATGACAGAGGTCCTATGCGGGATTTCAAATTTTCCCACCATACACGATTGCTACAAACTTGATGTATATATTGTATCCTAGATTATTATTTAAATATATACTTTGATAATTCAGAAAAGGTATTAAACTTCGTGGAAGATTGAACAATCGACTTCAGATTGGTAACAAACGGTTACCTTCTTTTTAAAGAGTGGATTTCTGGCGGGAGATTGACTTCTGCCGATTCTAGGCGACATCACGTGACGGTTTTCCACGTAACTCGTCTGGTAGAGAGCGTGCTTCCGGAGTATGGTCGTCTCGCTCATTGGTCGATCAGAGGCCATGGTGCTGGAGATGAGCACGTGCAATTTATACAAAGGGCCATAACTCCGTTATTAACGGATGGTGTACAAATGCCATTTGGCGTGCATTATCCTCTTATCCATATATATATATATATATATATATATATATATATATATATATATATATATATATATATATATATATATATATATATATATATATATACTCATAACAAGTTTCAATGAAATCCGCCAAAGCACTTCCAAGATATGGCTCCGGACGGACGGAAAGACGGACGGAAGGACAGAAAGACGGAAAGACGGACGGACGGACAACGCCAAAACAATATCCCTCCGCCTATGGCGGGGGATAACTAATGAAAACAATAAAACATGACATAAATGAATATTAAGACTCTTATGAAAATCTCGTCTTTTAAGTTGATATAAGTGAAAATTACAGATTTAAAAAAAATCAAGACTGACTAATTACCTGTTACAACGTTTTTATAACTTATTCTTACTTCTGCTATGCAACTACACGTAAGTATCCGCAATATTTCGAAATATTAAAAACACGGATTGATTCGAAAATTCCTTTAACCGTATGACACGATGCCACTAATCCAAGGGTCTGTACGAAACTGTTATGCAGGTATTCTTCTGTCGACAACTGCCCTTGTCACCCACACAGATTGCCGCGACGGCATGCATAACTGATGAACAGACGTAGAGGCCCGCCAACCGCGTCTCTCGACTCACTCGTATGAAATGTACCCTCTTATGTCGATATCAATACGTCTTCTGCGTGCATATTGGTGCAGGTGTCCAAAGCAAAACATAAACTATATAAGCCGCGTTCTGTGAAAACGGGTCTTAATTTATGTGCGTAAAGTGTCACCCCGGATTAGCCTGTGCGGACTGCGCAGGCTAATCAGGGAAGACGCTTTCCTCGCTCATGGTATATTTCGTTTGTGGGAAGACTCTTCTTAGCGAAAATGCAGTTTAGGAGGAAAGTGTCGTCCCTGATTAGCCTGTGCCGACTGCACAGTTTAACCTGAGAGACACTTGACGCACATGCATTAAGCCCCGTTTTCCCAGAACGCGGCTCATGTATACCGCTATAAGTTTCAATATCAATTACAATTGATGGTATTGATATAATTATTTATGATACAACAAGTGAACGGAATACTGTCATGACCAATAACTTTCATATCCCGCTTTTGTCAAATGAAGAATTCTGTATTTGATATATTAACACTATTGAATGAACGTTTGTGCACCAAACCCGGACTATTAGTGTCTTGTTCTGTGAAAACTGGGCTTAATTCATGTGCGTAAAGTTTCGTCCCAGATTAGCCTGTGCAATCCGCACAGGCTAATCAGGGACGAGACTTTCCGCTTTAATGGTATTTTTAGTTTCAAGAAAGTCCCTCATTACCGAAAATCAAATTAAGGCGGAAAATGTCGTCCCTGATTAGCCTATGCAGACTGCACAGGCTAATCTGGGACGACACTTTACGCACATGTATTATGCCCAGTTTTATCAGAACAAGACACGTTTGTGCACCAAACCCGGACTATTATGATAAAGGAACTAATGTGGATATCACTTTGTAATTTAATAGCCTAATTCAATATTCCGATATTAAGAATGTATTTATTCCAAAGTTTTTTAGATACCGCCCGAAGATGTTCAAGTTTATTGAGCTACTAAATAGTTTAAACAAAAAAGTACTAAAACAACTCTCCGTGTTTTGTTTCAAATTCCTTTTAATGCGATAAAATATCTTATATATGTAATACAAGTTAAGGTTTTTTTCCATCACAAAGAAAACAAATGCACAATATTATATTTTTTATTGCAATTTTGACACTATGTCATCATTGTGTTAGTGCAAAGGTTAACCGTGTGATTCTCACGCAAATTATTTGATATTTGATACTGTTTATTTCATTTGATCTAAATACGACATGATGCATTCTTTATATTGATTGCAAACGCATGTTATTGTCATTATAAAATATGTTTTAGTAGTAATGATAATGAGCTATAAATGTTTAAATTGAACGTATAATGTTCTGTTTTTTTCTGATAAAATAATGTATTTAAATAAATATAGAAATAAAAAAACGATAATAACAATTTCAACAAAATCATCCTCATCGTCGTCGTCGACATCGACGTAATTATTATAAAATATCGTGGTCATCATCATCATCATCATCATCATTAATATGAGTATTATACTTGTAGCTGTGACGTCACTCCAAGACGGGCCTCCACTGTTGCCTTTACCTCGTTCCAGTCACTCATTCGTTACTTATAAGAAATTATTGTTATTATTTATACGCGACTTAACGATTCAAAGAACATAGGCCCAATCAATTTAACTCGCTTAATAATTGATAGACTAATATTCAATTATATTGTTACGTGATCCAACGGAAAATGCCAGATAGGTGTTTTCTGTAAAGAAAACGGATTGTCAGTACGTCAGATGACATCAGATTACCAACGCAATTACAGCTACTTTCTATAGAATATTTCTTCATGACTTATTCAGTAATACGTGAAGGTTGTCGTTAACATTTTTGTAAACCCTTTCAGCGCTGGAACCGAATTTTAAAGGCCTTTGCAAACAGTTTGGATCCAGATGAGACGCCACAGAACGTGGCGTCTCATCAGGATCCAATCTGTTTGCTATTCTGATAGTATTCTTTGGAAAAAAGTCGAAGAAAATTATAACTTTAGAAATTCAGCAGACGACATTTTAGCAGACGACAAATTTCCCAGCATGCAAAGGGTTCATAAAGTGTCCATGAAGTGCAGTTATATGGCAAAACTGCACCACGCGATGAAACTAACAACAACCGAATTCTTTTAAAGCAAGGAGTAATCCACAGCTCTGACCCCTTATAGCACCCTTAAGGTAATTTGTGCATTCAAATGTGGTGATAATTCACATGGGCGCTTTGAAGATTGCTAAAAACTATTAAAGGAAACATATCATCAATTTAGTAATAAACGATACGACATAACTGTAAAACGAATTTGGACGGCATTAAGGAATAATAGTAAATTTATGCATATAAGCTTTTGCCAATGTGCTCCAAGAATTTGGGAATTCTATAGTGCATCACGATATACTCTTGAATATAAAAGAAGTCAAGCGTGATGCAGTAAACAAAAATACAACTAGGTTAAAACAAAGTTTGTTCAATTGTTGAATTTCTATATGGAACAGCATAATGTCTTGCTCAAACGCTCATACGTAATATGTTATCTTTATTAATTTTACATAAACCGACGGTGCAATATAATGTTTCCGAAATACGAAACGTAACCATTACTATATGGAAGAAACATGCCTGAAGTCATTGGAACCAATTAAATTCTCTTAAATAATATATACGAAAATCATAATGCGGAACGGATGCGGTGACAGGTCGATCTATCTTCCGGCTGTCCTACAGCGAGCTTATCATTAATTATGCAGGAACACTTTAAGCATGGAAATTAAATGTGTTGTCCTTCATCGGAACGTGCGTACCCTCGGGGACACGAGTCAGTCCTTAGAAATGCTAACTGGAAAAGAACATCGCTTGACGGTCAAATTTGAACTGGCAATGATTTATATGCTAGTTTAGTTTATAGCTGTTTAATTTATCTCGATTTCATCGACAGCTAAGGGCTTATTGAAACGCTCTAGTGTACATTTCTTGGGTAGAATCAGTACTTAGGGTGAGATTAAAAGAAAACTCCGACAGTGAGGGTCGAACCCGTGACCCCGGTCGGTAGGCGGACACAATATTCCCTACGGGAAAGGGCAAACGTTTGCTTCTAGAGGTCCCAGGTTCGATCCATAGCGTAGTCACATTTTATGTCTTTTGTTCTTGTTATTTTAATTAAATTCAAATTGTTCTTAATATTACAGTTTTGTTAGAAAGTAATTTACAGATATTTTAAAAAATACAAAAATCTTTCAAGAAGCCCCTTTAAAACCCTGTCCTAGAGTAATTGTGTTTGAAGAGTGATAAGTAGGCTATAGTCTCTTTAAAACTTGACGTTTTGGTATCATACAATATAGACCGGAACTATCTATATGGACATGACTTGATTAGAAAAAAACTTCAGTCAGGTTTGGCATTGTAGATGTACACGTTTGTGATTGAACTGATCGTATCACTGTTCGCAGATGATGCTAATTCTTGGAATAGTGGAAACGCATTCAGGATTTTTTAACTATTGCACGGTAGTCTAAACAAGATGATGTTGATCTTCATCGAGCTCATTTGACCCTCACTATAACATCCATGATGTACACTGTTATGCCGCTACGGTGTGGACATAATACTTGTCATGGAGGCATTAGGCTCTGAACTTGTTCGTCCGTACGTCTCTAACTCCTTACGAACGTCATAAAGCTTGCGTTTTCAACTCCTATTTAACGGCTGGTGGATCTCGCTCAGCCTCTATTTCAGCCATTTTTGCGTTCGGGCTTATCAAGTGCGATAGGATTATATGGGTACAGCCCGTGTTCTTAATCAGTTTTTATCCCTTAGATACGTATTTTCACGCATTTTAATTTCCTTAGAAAGTTAAATGTAATGAAGACCTTTCTTACTGAATTCAAGTTTTAAAGGCTTCATTTCCAACCCTGAGATACTGATGAGCAGCAAACAGCATTAAACCTGAACAGACTGCGAGTAACTCACAGGCTGTTCTGGTTTTATGCTGTTTACACATAGCCATTTTCACTTTGCTTCTGAGAGAGGAAGGGTTAATCAGCTGTTGGATTCGTACATTCAATATCCAGCTCAAATAAACACTTTTAAATGATCTAAATCAGACAAACCCCGGTAGATCCGTGAAATATTCATGGACTCTCTGTTCCTTACCATATCACAGAAAGCTCATGAATATTGAAGCCGTAATTATTAGTTTGTACTCCAGTTCAAAGCCTTATACCGGTAGATAGTGAATTATATAGCCTCAATTTTTAACGATGTATTCTCCACGCGACAAAACGAGAAACAAAAATATATCATATGAATATCTATCAAAGATGAAACGATGGTTATTCAACGCGTGTGCGCTCAATTTCCTACGAAGATCCATAAATTCCCAGTGGCGTTTTACAATCTTACTGTAAATATTTGAGTGCGAACGAAGGGTATCATATACAATGTCAACAGGTTATTAAACACATTCTTCATCACTTACTTTTCTACAAGAAATCATCATGCTCATCGTCATCGTGATCATCATAATCATCATCATCATAATCATCATCATCATCATAATCATAATCATCATCATCATCATCATCATCAGCAGCAGCAGCATCATCACCACCATCATCATCATCATCATCATCATCATCATCATCATCATCATCATCATCATCATCATCATCATCATCGTCATTTCCAATTCAAGTGAGACCTCTCGTTTAACGGTAGGCACTGCGTTCAAAAGTAAAATAGTGTAAGATATTTCACCTTCCAGGTCGGGTTCGATTTCCAGTTTGTAACCTTTTCTTATTGTATGCTCATGTGTTATTTTCTACATAATTGAATTTTAAATACATGTTTTTAAGTCAATTTTAGTATAAAACTATCGACTTAAAATCATAACAGTATTTGACCGTCATCACTTGTTAATAAGTCAATAATGGTATGATACAGCTATGCTCGAAACCGCTCATACCTCTACGCTGTGGTTGTACAGCAATCTTGTGTTGATATTCTTCATCGGATCACGATGAAAAAGGCTATGAAATCTCCACAAGTGCATGCATTTCGGAACTCTGTTGAATGTGTTGATTGAATGTTGCTCTACGAATCATATTGCATTGCACTCATTAATAATTAATGAAAGAAACCAATGAGCAATATTAGCGATAATTACTATTTGTCATTCTGAATTGTGTTTCAAATTATGCAAAAGCATTGAAATCGCGCAACTCAATATTCTAGAAGGCTTTCGAGATTAATGTTCACGAGTGCTAACATTTCGGCTTGACAGATCCGAGGTTATTATCATTTACATGTAGTTATACGATCCACGTTCTGGGAAAACGGAGCTTAACCCTTTGCATGCTGGGAAATTTGTCTTCTGCTAAAATGTCGTCTGCTGAATTTCTAAAATTAGCATTTTCTTCGATTTTTTTCAAAGAATACTATCAGAGTAGCAAACAGTTTGGATCCTGATGAGACGCCACGTTTTGTGGCGTCTCATCTGGATCCAAACTGTTTGCAAAGGCCTTCAAAATTCGGTTCCTGCACTGAAAGGGTTAATGCATGTGCGTAATGTCGTCCCAGATAAGGTATAATGTAGACTTAAATGGTGATAGCAAGGGCAACATTGCCCTAGGTAGCTCACCATAGTAAAAGTTTTAAACATAAATTGAGAGAAAACGTTATGTAATGATGCTACATCTGTATCTTTTCGGAAATTCGTTGATATCTCTCATTGCATGGTGCATCATATGAAAAAATACATGGAAGAGAATTACTATATGATGTGATTTTTTAAATATTTCACATCTGAACCTTGTCATTTCAAAGAAGAAAATGCTGAAGTTATTATGCTGATTACGTATACTTTATCAAAAAGAGTGTATACATGTACTTGTCACAAAATACGCAAATTTAAATGTCTGGGTTACAATATCAAGTTTGATGATTATTAGATTAAACATATTTGAGTTAGATAACGAAGAACATTCATTTGAACACATTAAGTTTATTCAAGGGCCATTAATGAAAAGTGCTTCGAGCGATCTTCCTGGTTATTGTCCTTTGCAGAGATTTACTGCCCACAAATATTGTGTCCTAGTTTGATGATGATATGTGGAAAACCGAGTTGAATTACACTGAAAACAAGGTAAATTTGGTCAATTTTTATACTTCAATGGCCATAGTTCAGAAGCGTTTCATAATTATCAATCTGGGAAAAGATTATATTAGATTATCACAAAGTTTTATTATCATATCATATGCGCTGTTTGCGCAAGAGATTGGAAAAGGTTAACCCATTTATGCCTAGTGGACTCTTCCATCCTTCTAAATTGGATCAATTTATTTCCAAAATTAGAGATGTCTAGTATATTTATTTCTATATTTAGACTATTTCTTACAGAAATTCCTTTAAGCAAACAGCGCAGACCCTGATGAGACGCCGCATTATGCGGCGTCTCATCTGGGTCTATGCTGTTTGCAAAGGCCTTTTTTTCTAGACGCTAGGCATAAATGGGTTAATATGATCATTTTTATAATTCAAGGGCCATAATTCAGAAGTGCTTACTGCAATCTTGCTGGTTATCAATCTTGGAAAGATATGTCAAGACACATTATTACAGATAACTATGGATAACTAGTAAAAATACATTAGCACTCAGCCTACGCAAATAGATTCCTTACTGGCGTTGTTTACAGAAACTTTTACGTTGTTAAAACTGCTGACACTATTATTTCCCCGATTTTAATTAGGCTTATTTTTATAAACAGTTAACTGTCAATGAAAAATGTATGATTTATATGAACCCATTTGTATTGTATTTCTCAAATGCTCATGGGTTTACCTTGACGGCGTCATCGTATGTATATTCAGGTACGTTTACTTACCGCACTCTCCAAAATCTGAAGTTCAAAATGTTCTAGCATTATAGGCGAATACTGATCATGGGATCGCAACAGGTCACACAGCAAATTAACATAGACATCATAGAGAAGACGATTATTAAAATTACACGTGTCGTATCGAGTGACAAACAAACAGGACAATTCAAATGAATAATGCCGAAATCAATTCGGGTTAGTATATTATAAATACAACATGTTGGTTTACTTCACGAAAACTATGCATTCTGATATGATTATCGTAACACGTGACCTGTTTTATTTCACTTCGCGATTTCGCTATGTATAAAATTCAACTCGTTACTGTTTAATTCGAAACGCAGATAGAAGTCTGTTGCTGTCCGTAGGGTGTTTAAATTACAGCATACATTTTTTATGTGTTGAACCGGTCATAATAAAAACTGAATATTACTTTTCTGAAGATCTTTTAGAAGGGTGTGTAAACTGTCAAGTAAATTTCATAAATGAACTGCAGTCAAATGCTATTCGATTCTTAAAAATAATATTCTAAATACATCAAACCTTAAAACATAATTGGTTACAACATTAATTATACCAGGGTCATGTTGTGCTTTAATGGCTTTGTGGAGTTCAATTGCAAGACTTTAAAACCTTTAAGAACCCGGAGCTAGTGTAATTTGTTCAACAATTGTGTTTGGCATAATTATTGGCATAAGCAACGGCAATTTATTTGTGTTTTAAACTGGTGGTTATCATAGAACGTAAAGCACCAAGATTTCTCCCAGCAATGGTGTCACCAATCTTCTGCAAGTCGTCGATCAAGAACACGTGCTTGTGTGGAGCAAAGGCGTATAATACCAGGATGGGAAACCAACCGCTTTCCCGTAAACATCTCGCGACGGGGTCACGTGGTTAGCTACCAGCGCATACCTGTTAAAATGGCCGCGCGTGTATGGTAAACGATCCCGCTTTGCCGATGTCGGATAAATAAATTACTTAATGAATTATTTTCAGGCGATTATCACATTTTTGTTGTTAAAATGATTGCTTGCATTTGAGATTGATTGTTACGAATACAATGTTAAACAAGTGTTAAACAGTGTAAACAAGTGGTTATCATCGGCGAAAATTTGCCGGTTCAGTCTTTGATTCCACAAATATGTTCCATAGAGAAAGAGTTAAATTGATTCAATGATAACAGGCGTGGGGGACCATGTCAGTCGAGGGCGGGACGTTATATAGTACCAAAATCCTAGTATTCAAAAGAGGGTCATTATTTCATATATTCTGTAACTATTCATACAATATGCATGCATACTCATTCATGCACTCTCGAACATTCATTTGTTTACTCATTCATTTATTGAAAAACACCGCCAATCCGAACAACCTCAAAACAGAGGAGTTCACTTTTATGTATATTCGCGTTCCTCACTGGTAAGTGGTTTTAACAGTAATTGTAATGATATTGTTATACCACCAAAACATCAGTCGAAGATATTCAAGGTAAATAGTAGTTGATAATTTCAAAGTCTTATTTGACAACGTATTGCTGGTGATGTTAGCTTAATTTAAGCATAATAATAAAACATGATTTAACGTCTGCATTTTGGAATCATAGACAAAACATTTAAGAGGCATAAAACAAATGGCTAATGCGGCAAATGAATAACAACGTAAAATAAATATGAACATAAAGAATGTTTTAAGCAAAATATACGTACAGAAAATACTAGTAAGCCCGCTCTTCAAATGTCAATTGATATGAAGGCTCAATGAAAGTATCATCATATACGTTTGTTGAATATTCGCGAAGATGATGTCTATTCGCTTACTTTGTCCATTTTCCCGGATTTACCAAACACGGACAGCATGTCAACAAGTCGCAATAGAGGAAGCGTGGATGTCCTGGGTAGCAATTTGTTCGCACGTCTCTTAAACGCGGGCAGAATGTCAACAGGTGGCAATAGAGGAAGCGTGGATGTCCTGGGTAGCAATTTGTTCGCACGTCTCTTAAACGCTGACCTAAGACCCCCAGTTCCAGATCAAACACGATATTCATGACAAAGATATAAAACAATATTTTATTCACATGTAAATAAATAAATAGTTTTAAACATAAACTGAAACAATTAAGCTTTCAAAGCAAAAAGAGTAAAAAGGACAATTATACAAAGTGTATTATTAAATTCAAAGCAAATTTGCGTAAATGATTTTCAAGCGGACGCAATAACTGCACCACATATACCGTTTAATTGAACACTATAATAATACATTTTCTTATACAATAACATGATCATATTTAATATTTGGCACATACAAAGACAACAGTTGTGTAAGACATACTGTTACAGCAGCAAGAACAAAACTATTACAATTCAGCAGTTACATATATAAAATCGTATCGCGACAGTAGCATTACAGGTTGACAGATAAAGCAATATCTTAACTAAATAAATTTGAGGACGTTTGATCAACGAGTCTTTTCCAAAACACAAGCCTTTTCAATAACAAAAAAATATGTGTCTTGTTTTGAGAAAACTGGGCTTAATGCTTGTGCGTAAAGTGCCGTCCCAGATTAGCCTGTGCAGTCTGCACAGGCTAATCAGGGACGACACTTTCCGCTTTTTATGTATTTTTAGTTTCAAGGAAGTCCCTCCTTACCGAAAATCAAGATTAGGCGGAAAGTGTCGTCCCTGATTAGCCTGTGCGGACTGCACAGGCTAATCTGGGACGACACTTTACGCACATGAATTAAGCCCAGTTTTCTCAGAACAAGACACATAAAATGAACTATTTAACCTTAAAATGAATATCGTCATGACGTACAAGCTACTTTATAGCATGGACCAAGGATGCATCGTTTTGTAATAGATCTATCGATAATTGTTTCCAAAAATACTTTCAATAAGTAGGCACGAAACACATCTGTATACTTAATGGAGAAGTGTTCGCGTGTTGTTCTATTATATCGTCATACATATTAAACCTGCTTTCACATTAACTTAATGTTCATTGGGATACAACTCGTACATGGACGCATGTCAAGCATAACACAAATATATATATAGATATATTTTAAGACCCTTGATAACATTAAACATGGGGATCTGACTGTACGTGAGCGCACCTATTTAACAATTTTGTTATCGAAAAATGTGATCAAAGTTTTTAATCAGCAAATCATCATCATTTCGTCGCTTCAAAGGCATCATAGGATTAATACAACAATTTTCAAACGTTTATATGAACAGTTTTCTTAACGAAGATTACATTTCCATAGTATTCTTCCACACAATAAATAACAATCACCAACAGACGACAACCCCTTATCTATACATGTGTGTTACAGTTGCAAGTCAAATGGCTTTTGATAAGTGTATTTGTTTACATCATCATACTTGTCCATACATTACGATGATTATTTACTCGACCCCCTTCCATCATCATATTCATAATAACGTCCATACCAATCTCACTCTGACGTCTGCGTACCGCCTGCATAATAACATCCGTCTCTCTATCCATGCCGAGGGCCATTCTGTTCATGCATATCAGCCACAGCAACTCCATCTTTATCCAACAATTAATTACCAACAGACGATACCTCCTTACATCTATATATGTAAATTTCAAGTGCAAGTCAAATGGCTGTTGATATGTGTAATCGTTCTACATGAACATGCTACTCCATACATTCCGTAGATCATTTACTCGACCCCCTTCCATAATCATCCTCATCACAACCTCCCTCAAAATCTCCCACTGACGACTGTTTATTGCCTGCATAATAACATCCGTGTCTTCATCCACGCCGAGGGCACGTCTGTTCCTGTATATCAGCTCCAGCATCTCCATCTCTATTTTCCTCCCGCTGAACCATCGTAGTGGCTCAGGGTGAGCATTAATAGCTTGTCGTATCTTCGGTAGTCTCAATATCATGCGGGGACCTTCGGTCATCATTTCATCAATAGTAGCTATCCAAGAACGTTTCTGCTCATGATCCAGAGCGCAGGCTGCCATCAGATTTCGCCCTGGGATCATGTAATAAGGCAGCTCTTTCGTATCTATAGCAACTCTTAGCGCATATAATCCTTCATGAAGCCAGTGAAACAGACTTCTTTCATGAAACAATGAGTGCGGGTTATTTTCTGCTATCCATAATACAATGTTTTTAACCGTGAACGATGTCACCTCCTTCTTTTGCGGTTGTAATACATCTTTCTTCACCATTTTTAATAGCACATATAATTTAACCTGAGTGTCGTTAAGATTATTTATCAGTACGTTTTCCCCGGTGTTAAAACACATTCTCCATTCAACATGTTCGTAATCGCTGCCTTTAACCCCAACAGGAGAAACAAATGCTCCAAGTGATACAACCTCCCTAACGACGTCAGCTGATGGCCAGTAGCGATGTCTTGCCGCCCATCTTGTTAGGATGCTGGGGCAGTAAAAATGTAGCGCATGCACGGTATCGCATTCACGACCATCAATTGTTTCTGGCGTTGAAGGTCCAGCACGCTCATGTTGTACTATGTCTTCTGTGCCTTCCCTCTTTTTAACGTTCAACCACTGATTAACATATAAGTCGCTGCTTAATAGTCCGCGACCAAATCCATCATCACACAAGGCGTTGTACACTATTCTATGAACAGCTGTACCGTATGTTTCAAGTAGCAGTCTACAGTGTCCGGAGTAACTAATACGACTGCAGGATCTAAATATGGTTTTCTCCACAGGAACGCTACTTGAATCAACACCATCTTCTAAACAGATGACACTTTCTGTAACAAACAACACGTCTACATCGCTCTCCAGATAGCTGGTCAGACCCTCAGCCTTGCTACCCGTGGTGATCAACGTTGCAGTACCACGCGCCTTTGCAGTCATATGCCTGTCCCAAGCCTTGTATGCTTCTATACGAGCCTGTTGGATGTGAGGCCCATAACCCAGAACATTCATTAAAGTAGAAGTCTCAGCAGAGGCTTGTTCATTTTGAAACTGAAATAAGTTTAAATTATTTCTATACAAAGTGATATACATGTGTAGCGAATATCAGGCTACTGTCACATGTAAGTGAGGCTTAGAAACATAATAACGGCGAGCCTTGCCAACCCAATCTTTTAATGGTGCAGAGTAGAAATAATAATACAATATTACGACTGTTCATTCCTTTAGCGGGAATGAATTGGCAGTTTGATGACATATTACTCAAGACGTCATAAAATCTCGGGCTCATCATTTGTAAAATGCGATTTGTTTGTTTATCTAGCTTTTTCCCTTAAAATATATACATATTCGTATTGAAGTGTTTGTGTTGTTGCATGTGATTCGATATAACCGAACATGGTCACATACCTGTTCAAGAGTAATATAACGAATGTCCAAACTGACTGATATAAACTCCTATTGATTCATATCAGCGTAAGTGAATGTTAAAAAACGAAATGAAATCGTACGTTTCCGTCTTCGTGGTTATGTATGTCCAACAAAAGAATTTGAATAAAATTAACATTATGTGATGCGATAAAAAGTAGTCAGCAATAACATAATCATAAGTTTAAAATATGATCAACAATCATAAGTGCAATATATTAAACCATAGACTGTGTTTATATATCAATACAATTAATCATCGTTTTTATGGAAACAAACTGGACCGTCTTACCCAAGCGTGACTGCTGGACACACTTACCTGTCTAGGGACCTCTCCTGGTTCATCACGTCTGATGCCTTGGTCAGCCATTGACACAGTTCTGCAGTTAGATACAAGAAACAATATTACAGATGAGTTAATATCATTATGGAATGTTAATATGTCAATGGTATACTTACACTTATATAAGCAACACAAACATAGGTTCCTTATAGTAAATCAGGAGTTATTAATTGTACAAAAACGTTCATAAAAAAACATATTAAAATATAAGCATATCTGCATTCATATGATTGCAAAAAGTGTGCAATACAGGAAATTTGCAGCTATAACGGCTGGTAATATTTTATTGCAAAGTGCGAGTGTGTATTAAAACGCTCGTTTCAAAACTGCGTTTGATCTTTAACAATGTATATGGATAACTACAATAATAAACATGTACTTTTTGTAATATTTCCTGTTAAACTTAAGGAAAAACTAACGCGTTCAATAAAAACTGTAGGTTTCATTGACTGCATATGTCTTTAATGCACTTGTTTATCATTTCATGTTAAAGGTTCCTATTCAATTAATTGTATGTAATGTTGACGAATGCAATTATTTAATCATCGTCATATGCTAAATACTACGGATTCCTGATAGTGCCATCTATAATCTTGCCCTTCTTTCATCAAGGGCGACACACGAGACACAAAGCGATACACGATATTTGCGCGACAGTCGCGGCGACGAACTATATATTTAACATGATATATCGCCTTTTGGGCAACCTACACATTGTTACGCAATAAATCGTGTATCGTTTGTCGCCCTTGAGAAAGGAAGGGCGAGATTATAGATCGCACTATCTGGATTCCGTAAAATAAACTGAAAGGAAATAATATACCGCCTCCTCGGCCTGGCGATTAGAGAGTTGGTTTTTTAGCCGTTTTGGCGTGACTTTAACTGATCAGGCTGGTAGTTCACCTAGCAGCTCTTCACAATGCCTTTTTGCAGACGTCCATGAATATAGGATACTGAAAGTTAAGAATCATGTTTATAGACGATAAATAAACACACAATAAAACTGTACCAGCAGGAGAGAAACTTAACAGAAAGACGGACTCTTTTATCAATTGCCAAAAAATAAATTAACCCAACAATGTGCAAACTGATTATGTGAAATTCGTTTTAACCGGGGATGAATGTCACAATTAACACATGGTCTTACCCCAAAGTTATAATGTCTTTAAAATCAATAAGAAAAAAAGTTGAATATATGAAAATATGCTGTGTTAAAATTTTCTTATTGTGTGATGACGTATTGCTTGTAACCTTTTCCAGAAAAGTTTGCAGAAAAGCACACATGTTTCTAGTCACTACCAATTCGCAAAAAAGGTTCGTGCATTGATACGGGATGGTGTCATTAAATTGAACTGTATCCGTGAAAGTCATAAGACCCCTGAAGAAACATAGACGCGTGCGTGCACAGCTGACTGAAAGAAGATCCTTCTCGTGACAATCAGGAACTGTGCGAAAGCGCGAAAAGAATATTTAGATATTAAAACACTGGTACAGTCACCTTGTTTGTGTAAGTACACCCGAACGGCTGACATTTATTGCTTAGCTTTATATGATAATTACTCTAAACCTCAGAAGGAACCCATTAGCAGCAATTGCAACGGGTTAATAACACCTATTTTCCCCTTTAAGTTAGTCTATCGGTTAGACAGAAAGGAAAGGGGCGTGACGAACGCAAAGACTCGGATAATAATGGTATTAGATTGGTAAAATTATTATAGTAGAACTGGTTTTAAAATAGGTCAAGCAATATCAAGTTGATATGAAATACAGATTGCTAAATACAACAATATAAGCCTATTGTATAAACAATGATAACTCGTATGAAGCGGATAAACTTGACACAACTATTAGGTTTTATCTTTTACGAATAGCGATTACACAAACACTTAAAACCGAACATGTTGTAGTTAGACAATGTTTTGGATCTGGTATATATAGGTTAATGTTACTGTTATATAAGTTACTGTTGTTTACAGTCAGAACATTCCATATATATGCTGCTATTGATGATGATGATAGTTATGCTCAGGTTGATGATAAAGATGATGACGACGATGATGATGATGATTATGATAACGATGGCTACATTAATAAAACATAACATTAGATTTTGCTCTTAAGCTTTCCAAGTTCATATACCATGCTGAAAAAAAACCCAAACGTAAGTAGCTCAATATTCAACGATTATGTACCCGGGGTACATTGTAGTATACTTCTGAAGAGTAGCCGTGGTACGTTTAAATAGTACCTGAGTCGAGTCGACAACGAAAAGTAAGCCTTTATAAATAAAAATGGTGAAAATCAACGCAGATAATATTGCATTTATGTAAATGTCGTTTAAATGTCTATTGAGCTATATTAATTCTGAATTCGTACTGTTCGTATTCGGCGATTAATCAAAAGACCCAAATCTGGTCGCTACTAAAAAGACATAGGAAGATTTATTTCCAACAGTGTTTGCATTATTTGACCATTTTTCACCATGAATATTTTCTCTCTGAAAAGCAACTTAATAATTGCTAAGTGCTTTAATTATTTTGCTCGGATGAATGCGAAGTTTTCATTCTTTCTAGACAATTATTATAAACTATTTGATACTTATTATTTTTAACAAATATTGTTATGTTTGATTATTCAACATGCATATCTTCAAATAAATACTATATTGTACAAAGTTCTTTGTTACACAATGGGGCCGTTTTGACCAACTTAAAAACTGTCTTTTGGGCCGTTTTGACCAAAGTGGTGCCGTTTTGACTATTTTTGACTAGGGGCCGTTTTGACTGGGGCCGTTTTGACTGTAAACCGTGTACACATATGCACTGACCTTGACAGTGTTTCGTTTTAAAATGTGTGTTTATTCCATACATTTTACTGTTCAAATAGTTGACTTATAGTTATCATTGTGACTTACATACTTCAAAATGCTTTTTTGTTGTTGTTAAATCGTGCATAAAGTTTGATGAATTTCCTTAGCAAAGAACTATTTTGTTGTGTACATGCAGCGCTTTTCAGTGGCGGTTCTACGGTCATGTTTTAAAGGCACTGTACCAAGTTTGAGATGTTTAATAACTGCGTATTACTATAATTAAGATGAAATCAAGTGGAAACAGGATAAATAGAATACATGGTAGGTGCCGGGATGGAGAAAGTTTATCCGGTTCGGCACGAAAAGGAAAATAGGGCGAGCTTTATTTTCATTTTCTAAGCCTCACCGGATAAACTTTCTCCATCCCGGCACCAACCATGTATTCTCTATACGTCTGATAAACAACTAACATGCAATTTGGTAAAGCCTACAAGGACACTTTTAATGTCACGCTTAAATTAAAACAAACTATTTCTGCCAATACTTTATAATTGCCAAACTATAACAATACTGAAAAGTTTCATAATTTTACTACTATTCAAAAGAAATGCAAGTAGACAATATTACAAATTAACTACAGCATGTCGATTTTAATTCTATCACTAATTTTTTATTACTCTAGTTTACGCATGCAATTGATAATTAAAATTTTATAATTAGATGTATCATTATTTTTATTGAAGCTTTTCTGCAGATAATTATACGGCTAATGCATAGAGCTCTTTGTTGTGTCGAATTGTCTGTCGTTCAGTCTTCGGACAATCTTAATTACTTTGATGCTAATGACGCGTTCTTTTAAAATGCAAATAAGTGTGTTAATGCATTCTTTTGGCACTTAAAATTATATTTTTTAAATATTATTTAGGTGTTGTTTTTTTAGTTTCTTCTCGATTTATTGACTAAACAAGTCTTGTTATCCATATGCTTTGCGTTAGCTGTAAGCAATGCTTTTGACTACCAGTGCATTGCGCATGCGCGAAAATCAGGAATCAAAACAATAACAATGAACTGGTCTATTGAACCTTAAGGCCAATGAATGAAATCTCTCGGTAAAGAAAACATATTGCATAACTATTAAAACCGTAAACTGAAAATTATTATTACAAAAATTAACTTCGGTACAAACGTTTCATAAAAACCAACAGAAAATTCTCATGTTTAAAATTAATACAATATTCTCAATGACTGGAATAACACCGAACTGAAATACAGAACGTGTTACGTACTGGTTACATTTGATACCGAAGGAACTTTTTTGTACACATACGCACACGTAACAAATAGTGCGTCATAAATATTAAAATAAATTAATGAAATAAGTTGATAAATATTAAAATAAATTAATAAAATAAGTTAATATAATAGACTTACTAAGTAAGTCCAATCGCACATTTTAAGGTAACACATTCACATTAACACATCCACAAACAAAACATCTACAAAGAACAGTTACGGAAATTACTGGCTACGAAATTTATATTTAAAAGTACACATGTCACGTGGTGTGTACCAAACGTCACATAACACAGCACTGAAACACGCATATTTCTCTTACTACAATGTGCAGTGTTGATACACAAATCCACAAAATTTCATATTTTAGGCACAAAATAAGTACTTTTGACTAATTTTATGGTGGCAATCTGATCAAAATGGGAGTTCCTAACCGAGCCAATGAAACAAATGCTCATTTTTTTTTAGGGGGGTGGGGGGGGGGGGTAGACTGGAAGGCAAGGTTAATATGAACAAGATACATATATATATAGAGGCAAGCATTATAAGCTTAGAAATGAGGTTCCATGTAGTATCAGGGGCAGAAAGGCAGCTAAGAGCAATGAAGGCTTCTTCTTTTAAGGACACAGCTTCCCGCAGAATTCTCAACACAACAAATATTGATCCATTTCACCTTTGTATGCAAAGACAAGTGAATAAGGTCAATACTTCCCTTAAATCACTGAATGAGACAAGCATGTACCAATAGAAAACATAACTGGTTGCTGAAAGTGACACATTTTAGCAAAAAGATCCCTCTAAGGTAAATGATGAAGGTCACACGTGCTACAACAATCCTATGTTTAACTCGGACGCAACATCCTTTCAAGCCGGAACCATGACTGTAAGCATATTGTAAGAAAACAATACCAAACACAAGCTTATTGTAGGGTTACAAGTAGCATATCAACTTAGCTGTACTGCATGCATGCTCAGGAACAAGGATAAACCCGTTCAGTGCCAACGTCCACTGACAACAAAGCACAAACTTTACGTGTGAGGACGCGGAACTATCGGTACAAACTGCATGGGGAATTGCACGACGGCAAGGGTTTGAGTGACCACAAACCTGATTATGACATTATTTCACACCTTAAGCCTCATGAATATGCTTATTTGCTTGTGTACATGATAATAATTTAGTAGTATTACCTGTTTTGCCATCAACAACCCTTATCCAGTGGCCCTCGGCTTAGTCGCAGACATTCCTCTACCTGAAAAAGTCAAAATTCCTAATAGAAATTGATATAAAATGAAAAACAAACATGCATTTATGTATTTTAAGTGTATTTCTATGAATAATATGAAGTGATAAAGCTTGTTATATTCATGATTGTACTAAATATGAAGGCTGGCTCAGTTAAGCGTCTGCTGCACTGTCCGTACTGTAAAAATGTCTGCCATTCCATGTCGGTGAAATGGGGCTCTGTTTGAATGTTCATGCTTTACGCACAAGCTATTGATGCGTTACTGGATCACGAAGTCCCTGGCATTGAATTCTGACTTCATGTAGCACATTAACACTACACAGTCAACCAATATGCCTTTGAATTTAAGTCGGAAAGCAATTTGGCCCTTATTCGGCTATGTAAGGGTGGGGGTCCACTTGAAAAACGACTATTTCAGGTCAAATAATCTGAGTTCATGCATTTATTGCACTTATTTTCTTCTCTTTTGCTAAGAAACGACCAAAAATCAGCTTTCCCAGTCATATTTTGCACTTGCAGATGGTATTTCATTTTTACCTAAAGTTAGTTAAGTTCACAACATACCAAAAGATTTCCTACACAAATTCAATGTAAAAGCAATAACTTTAACCAAAAAAAAGTCAAACTTGTGCGCATAGATACCCTCATAACCATACCTTTTCTCGAAGAGCATTCCGAGCCGAATTGATTCAAGCAATAAAAAAGATAGGTCACGCGGTATGCAAGAAAGAACTCGTCACGAATCAAAAGTCACTGTTTTACGGCCATCTATTTACCGGCTTCTATCAAGTTCATGAGGGTTTCCCGCCATCTGTCAAAGTCTTATGTAGTCTCCAATCTGCAGATAAAAGAGTGAATTTCTATTAAACAACAATGTTTTCCCTGCCACATGCTCACAGAAATATTCTTAAATTAGGTCATGGCAAGTGACCCTACAGAGAACCGTGTCTTCAAATAAATGATGTTCATGTTTTAGAGAGTATTGCATTGCACTCCAAAAAAATTAAGTATATTGTAAGCTAAAGGTGAAATATTTTCTGATTAAAATGTGTTATTCTTTCATATTATTATCTTCCTATTCATATTGCACCAATATATTAAGTTTGGCTGGATTATCTGTCCATTTGGCCATTTAATATCATATTTTCACATGCGGGTGTTTTCTGTCCGAAGAAGGCGATTTTAGGCCTGTTAAAGCCTTCTTCATTATTTTTTTATCGAGTGCACCGGGATTGTCTCCCATATGGCCATCGCCCCCAGAAAGACGTGTTAGTTGGTTACGATGGATAGTGCAAGATACAGGAGACACCCCGTCCCAGAGGTGACCCTGGGTCTTTTAGTGCCCGGTGTATAGCACCTAGTACACTGCACCTCGGTTTAACGTCTCATGCGAAAGACGAGTTAGTATGTTAGGTGCAGCGGGGGATCAAACCAGCGATCTCTGGATTGTGAAGCCAGTGTGTTACCACTAGACCACGGATCCGCTACTGTTAAAGCCTAATTGTCCCTTTAAGATTTAAAGCTGTTGTGTTCAATACCTGCAACAGAATACCAAAACAAACCAAATGGACAGGCACGTGGGGCTTATGCGGGGTGGGGAAAAATGACTTTGCTAGATTTTTTCACTCTAAGCATTTTTTATAATGTCTTTTTTGTGTGTTTTTTTAATCACCCCAAAAATGTCAATTTCAAAGCCAAAAAAAAAAATCCAATTTCATCCAAGAAAATAAACAAGTTAGTAAAAATTAGATATCAAAGATACTTTGAAGTGTAGAAATCAATAAGCTTCCAATAACTTGTTGTTTCGCACCAATAAAAGTGTGAAATCTTGAAAGCGCGTTGTCGCTCGGAGCCCATTTATTTACCAGCCACCAATGATATATTCTAGCATATAATGTCATGGATGCCTTTCAAGTTTCAATATGCACAGCCAGCTCACATTTAGAGGTTCAAGAGAATACAAAATTTCATATTTTGGGCACATAGCAAAACTAATTCGAAATCATGGAGGATCTACAAATTACAAATGCAATTTCTAATGACAATAAGTAAGTTTTCAATCCTTGTTGTCTTTCTGAGTTGTATTAAAAACAACGGTAGTGGATCCAGTGCGGCTAGAAGGTGATTCAGGTAAATTTTGCATAATTTCGCCACCTGTCAAATTGTGTTCCTGCATAATGTATCGTCTTGAAAGCATATTTCGTCATATACAATGTTTACATGCTATCTTGTGATGCAAGGAACCTCAGGGCCCAGTGAGAGAAAATCTTCTCCACAGCAGGAGACCCTGTCAGTGCTCATAGGGCTTGCCTTGTTGCAATAATTCAACTCTCAGCTTTATAACCCAATGGTTAGCTGTGGTTGCAATGCGCCGTCTCTTGCCCATGGGTGCAAAATTTAATCAACTATGCAATGGTTAAGGAACACTGAAACTGCAAGATCTTATCAAAGTTTACCTGTCTAAACCACAAACTCATACGAATGGTACCATTACAACAATAAACAATTGCTTTTTATTGACTTAGTTTTGCTTTCGTACGCTGTATCCGCCATATTGGGTAGCAGGCTCTTTCGGCCCCAAGCTCTTTCGGCCCAGTCCGAAATTTCAGGCTTTTTCGGCCCCAAGCTTATTCGGCCCCAAATCGACCAGGCTCATTCGGCCCCATATTTTATTACACCTATTAACTAGGGTGTATGATTGAATAAAGGTGTTCAAAATGATATATATTGTGTTGTCTGTTTGTTCCTTTGTATTGCTTTTGATTATTGATGATAAAATGAAATTAATTGAAAACCATTATTGTTTTACAAACTGTTACCAATGTATGTAATTGTTTTAATTGTTAAATTGTGCCGGCTTTTAATTTTGCATCGATTGCCAGTTTGTTTGTTAAATATTGCGTTTGATTAAAGGTGTAAATGATGAGTATTTGTTTGGTTTGTTCCATTGTTGTTTTTTGTCGGTTATTAGCAATTCTTAACGAAATTATTGCAAAAAAGTATATAAGTGCTATTATTGTGTTAATTGGTATCATAAGTCATTTTGCTGCCTATGTTATACTTTGGTTACTAGTTCTATAATTGTGCTGTGAAATTTGGTATGATATTGGATGTAACTTGTGTTAATCGTAAATAAATTTGTAAGTGTAAGTGTTTGTGATTGTGAATTTGTGATGGAGGAGGACAAGTGTTTAGTGTGTAAGAATGCCGTTCGCTCGCTGCAGCATGGCATCACATGAAACGTCTGCGACAAATGGCAGCATCGCACCTGCAATACAGGTAAGTGTTTATTCAAATACTAACAATAAAAGTTAAAATTCTCTCGCGAAACATTATAAAATGCTTTCAAATGAGAACTGAGACATTTAATGAAAACGTGAATTAATCTAATTGCCTTATTACAATTTGTTAATCTGGTTAGACACATGTATTTTACAACCTGATAAAGGTAATAAAACCGGGCATAGGTGCGGGTGCTATTCAATGGCTTCACTCGATAATGAAAGACGGGGTCGCATTAATTAATGAATTATGATATGGATTTTATTATTATAGTCTCATCCATATTTATATTTTTCATAATTTTGATCATATAAAACATTAAGATGATGATGCAATACAGGTAAGTGTCAATGCCAACTGACAAGCTAAGATTATCGACAAATAAATTATTTTCCTATGTAAGACTGAACATTGGTCTAATTTGCAAAATTTTTAATTTATTTTATTGTCATGGTTTTAATTTGCAATTTTTTAAAATTTATTTTATTGTCACTTCATTGTCAGTTCAAAGTTTACTGATTTATCAACTTAAATCTACATTTTGTGTTACCTGTTAACCCGAATACACACCACACATGTATTTAACAACCTGATAAAGATCATAAAACCGGGCATAGGTGCGAGTGTGCTAGACAATGGCTTCATTCGATAATGATTGACGGGGTCGGAGTAATTAAAGAAAACAACATCTGTTTAATGCATTAACGTTGTGTGAACATCGTCAAGTTAGTTATTAATCAATCAGGTTATGTTGTAAATTTATGACGAATTTTGCAAACACTTTGTAAGCATATCCGCGACAGAATATTTTAGTGCAAAGAGGGGGGGGGGTATTGTTCTTACCTTCATCTGCAATGACTGCCGCAACCGCCCTACAACGCCTGACATCAGCCTAAACTTAGAAAATGTCGCGCAGTCGACTATGCTTGAGGTACTAGTTACGCGCTCTGTAAAAATGGGGATTAATGCATGTGCGAAAAGTTTTTATATTTTATAACTATTTTACGTAATGAATTAAGTATTTGTATATCAGTTACCGTTATATTTTCCCGTTTACAGAAACAGACAAAGAAGCAAGCTGTGTGGCGATGCAGCGTGCGACGGAAAGCGTTCATGTGTACCGCGTATTATGCTGATGATTGTGACTCTTATGATGAATGATGAATGATGATGATTTATATTTATATGATGATTATTATGATGATGTAATTGCATTATTAATAAAATAAACAACTTGTGTGCAGTAAATTATGTAGTAGGTAATTAGGTTAAATTAATGTATTGTGTTGTTAAGACGTATGTATTCCTTATAGTTATAACTTTAAAATTATCCAAATAAATGTAATATAAATTATTTTATAGTTTTTTTTTATTTTCAAAGCCGTCTCATATTCTTGTATCTATTCTTCTCATTTCGACGACGATATACCTGAAGCAAAAGACAAAGAGAATCTTTTTTCAAATGCATTAATCCTCAATAAAGATAATATATTACTGTAATAAACAAAGTCGATCACGATGTGGTATATACAGAATACACTGTTTCAAATTTAAACATAAAACATGTCAGCGAGGAAAGTGTTTTGAAACATCGTCGTGTTTTTATAGGGTGCATGCAAAGGATTACATCCGTAGGTTGCCATTCAGGTTAATTTAACATGTTTATGAAGTTTATTCATTATTTTCCTCAATTTGTTTCGAACGACGTCTGTTTAGTGAAGCGCACGGATTCTCTGTGCTAAACTGCACCCATGTTTATAAAAGGGTGCATATGGACTGACAGAGCAGCGACAGCAAAAATTATCAAAGGCTCTGGCAGTCCGTTTATATGGACTAAGGGCTTGCCTGGACCCGGGCAATGTTGATATATTAATTTTTGTGAAAACAAACATCAAACTTATGAACAGTGAAAAGTGTATTTTAACGAGCAAACTATGAAGTGAATAAGTGTTACGGTTTCGTTTTATTTGGACATCGCTACAATGTTAAACGAGAAAATGGGTTATGTTTTTTGTTAATAATTGTTTTATGTATTTTAGTCAATTTATACTTCTAAAACATTGATTACTTTAATTTAGACAGAAAATTCCAATTTTCTCTTATCTGAGGGATCCGGATCCGAAAAACTGCAAGAACCCATATTTGGATTCGGATTCGCATCCGAACAAATTTTTTGGATTCGTTGCAGCCCTGCCATTTGGTATGGGGTTAGCCTCTAGATAACCTGGCTCAAAGATCTATAAATAAATAGTCTATTTATAGATAACGCTGGGAAAGGGATAAGGCTACGGTATCTTGATCTTCTCGATTATTTATTAAAAATAATTATTAAAGAAAAACGCCTTTTTAGGTCTTAAACCAATTAAGAATGGAAATATTGGTTATAAATTTATATTTAATTCAATGAATTCAGAACATTTTAAGATTAAATATATTGCACACTGATAATAAATAGATTAAGAATTTTGAAAACACTAGGGCTTTGTTTGTAGTTTAATTATATTACAGTATCAAATACCCCCCCCCCCAATAAAAAAAAATCAATAATTATAAACAGAACAGGGTTTCATTCAATTATTTATTTATGTATTAATGTATTTAATTATGTATTAATGTATTTTTGATGTATGTATTTATTTATTCATTCATTCATGCGTTCATTCATGCGTTTATTCATTCGTTCATGTATTTCTTTCTTTCTTTATTTATTCATCTATTTATCTATTTATCTATCTATCTATCTATCTAGCTATCTATCTATCTATCTATCTATCTATCTATCTATCTATCGATCTATCTATCTATCTATCTATCTATCTATCTATCTATCTATCTATCTATCTATCTATCTATCTATCTATCTATCTATCTATCTATCTATCTATCTATCTATCTATCTATCTATCTATCTATCTATCTATCTATCTATCTATCTATCTATCGATCTATCTATCTATCTATCTATCTATCTATCTATCTATCTATCTATCTATCTATCTATCTATCTATCTATCTATCTATCTATCTATCTATCTATCTATCTATCTATCTATCTATCTATCTATCTATCTATCTATCTATCTATCTATATCTATCTATCTATCTATCTATCTATCTATCTATCTTTATCTATCTATCTATCTATCTATCTATCTATCTATCTATCTATCTATCTATCATCTATCTATCTATCTTATCTATCTATCTATCTATCTATCTATCTATCTATCTATCTATCTATCTATCTATCTATCTATCTATCTATCTATCTATCTATCTATCTATCTATTCATTCCGTTTGTGCGTACTTGAGCGTATTTATTAGTTTCTTGGTTCGTTCGTTCGTTCGTTCGTGGCTGGGATGCACCTTGTGGAAACCTGACTTGAAATGACTAACTTTGGAACTGTTTTTAATCTTTGTGAAAAAAATTATTTTAAATCCTATTCAAATGAGAATGATTTCATGTTGATGAGTTGTGTGCGTTTTTGCTAAAATGCCATATGGAATAAGGTGTAAGCCCGTTTGCCTGTCCCTAGGACTGGGGGTGACTCAGTGATTACCCAACCAACACATGACATTGGTTCAAAGTCTTCCAAACATCAAATAGATTTTACGTCGGTGTGACTTTGAGCCAACGTTGAACAAATATCACGGGTTTGCTTGGTAAGGGGTTTGGTCGATTATCACATTTTCATACCATCTGCATTTGGGTTTGAGTCCCGCTCACTGTAGTATTTTTCCACCGAATGTGAAAATTTTCAATTTACTAGTCAATTGTCTGTGAGTACTGTATACATGCGTTAATTATCTAAATGAGCCAATATTACGTAAAACGTGCGCAACAATATTGTAATTGAATAAATTACTTCAAAATTTGTCACATTAAAGTTTATACACTGGCTCTTACTGTTCAATGTCAACTCAAGGTTGTTGATGTATCATATGACCTTGTACTTGACCTTTCCGGATCAATTACCCTCAATATTTTACAAGACCTCTCATAACTGAGTTCTTACCAAAAAAAAATACATAATTTAGAGGTAAAACATTTGATTTTACTCCAAACGGACTTTTTTTCTTTTTCAACATGGCCGTCGGCGGCCATATTGGATTTTGGTATTTTGAGGTTCCTGGCAGTGTGACGGACAAGCACCTCGGTGATTTATCATGTATAAGGACTAATTAACTCACATAAAGTGAGAAAATCTCTCAACCCAATTTTGCAAACGGGACTGCAGACCTAGTCCTGCGCTAAGTGCAACCCCTTTAGGTGTAAATAATGTTGTAAATAAATATGATATGTAAAAATTTTTTCCCCTATGCACACTATTAAAACATGTTGGGTGGAGCGTGTCGGCAGGGCTAGTAGGGCGCCTGGTGAAATACCAACTTGTCCGTGCACTCTCGCTCTGTTGAAATGACCCACCCATCATGAAAGAATTTGACGGTTTTTGTTGTGTGTTTTTTTTCCTAACTTTAGTGTAGATGATGCTTTCCAGTAGTGTAGTGTAAACAGTGCCCGTTAAATGACAGGAGTGTTGAATGAATAAGTTAACCTGCCATTTGTAAACAGAAATCATACTGCTATTATGCTGTTTATATACCATAGTCGCTACAACGTTTACAAATGGCAGGTTGGAAAAAAATCGTTTTGTTTACACTCATGATTGCTTTGAAAGTTAATTATACACGTTTCAATTCGCAAGTTGAATGTCTTTAAAAGCTACATTGTCTCTTAAAAGTAACGTCGAAATGCGGAACGAAAATGTTTACATTCTTTGTGACCGCAGAAAAAATGCGGGGATTTTCAGCAATTGTTCCGCATTTGCTGAAGTATCAAGTGTAAAATGATGATCCATCTTTTAAAAATGTATTATATTAAAATAAATATAAAGATACTATATGAAATACAAAATGTATATCTTGTCATAATTTTGACTAGTTTTTAGCTAACCTAAGTGAGCTTTTGCGATCACCTTTTGTTTTTTTCAAATGGCCTGTCCTAATATGGGTATATTTACAATATGCATGTAATCCGATTTCCGCCCAGTATCTTAATTACGCCCGTAATCTAAATTACAGCCCATAATTTTAACATTCTGCCTGTAATCTGAATTCCGACCGTAAACTGCTTTCCGCCCGTAATTTGAAATTCCGTCCAACCTCATTTACATATTTCGTCCCTGTTTTACGCCCGGAATCCGCCCCTCTTCTTAAAATCATATATATATAAATACGCCCGGAAATATTTTTTACGCCCGGAATTTAGTTTGCGATTCCGTGTCGATTCCGGGCGGAACATTTCGTACAGGTATTGCGTGCTTGTGTTGTTATCTATGTGGTATGCTATCTGTTGTGTGGTTGTGTTGTGTTCTGTGTTTCAGTGTCTTTTATGTTTGTGAAGTGATATCTGTGTTATAATGTCTGTTATGCTTTTGTGTTTTGTTTTCTCTACTGCACTGTCTGTTTTGTGTTTTTGTTGTGAACTCTGTGTTGTATTATATGCCATGTGTTTGTGTTGTGATCTCTGGGCTGTACTGTCTGTTGTGTGTTTGTGTTTTGTTCTCTGTGGTACTCTGTCTGGTGTGTGTTTTTAATGTTGTGTTCTCTGTGTTACACTGTGTGTTGCATGTTTGTATCGCGATGTATGTGTTATACTGTCTGTAGTATGTTCGTGTTGTATTATCTTTTCTGTGCAGTTTTTATTGTGAATGTGTTGTGTTACCTGTGTTATGTTGTCTGTTGTTTGATTGTGTTATTATATATGTATAACATTGTATGCTGTCTATTTTTGTTGCTTTACCTGTGCTGCACTTTCTGTCCTGTGTTTGAATTGTGTTCTTTGTGTTGTACTATCTTTTGTGTGTGTGTGTGTTGTGTTTTCTATGCTTCATTGTCGATTTTTTTATTGCGATGTATTCTCTCTGTTACACTGTCTGCTGTGTGTTTGTGTTGTATTCTCTCTGTTTTACTGTCAGCCATGTGTTTTTGCTGTGTTTTCTGTGCTGCGCTCTCTGTTGTGTTGTGTTCTCTGTGTTATAATGTCCGCTGTTTGTTTGTATTGTTTTCTTTGCTGCACTGTCTGTTGTGTGTTGATGTCTTTGTTACACTGTCTGTTATGTGTTTGTGTTCGCTGTGATACACTGTTGTGTTTTTTAGTTCACTGTGAAACACTTGTGTGTTTGTGTTGTGTTCTATTTGATGATTTTAATGTTGTTCGATCGTGTTGTATTGTCTGCGTTACACTGACTATCGTTCTTTGCTGCACAGCCTGGTGTGTGTTTGTGTTGTGTTCATTATGTTACACAGTATGTATTGTGCTTGTGTTGTGTTCCCGGTGCTGCACTCTCTGTAATATGATTTTGTTGTGTTCTCTATGCTGTAATATCTCTTGTGTGTTTCTATCTAAGTCTCTGTGGTACGCTGTGAGTTGTGTGATTGTGTTGTGATCTGTTTGTTGTGTGCGTGTATTGTGTTATGTTTGCTGCACTGTTTGTTGTGTTGTGTTATGTTTGCTGCACTGTCAGTTGTGTGTTTGTGTTGTGCTCTCTGTGCTGCACGATCTGTTTTTTGTTTTTGTTGTTACCTCTGTGGTACCCTCTATGTCATGTGTTTGTGTTGTGATGTGTGTTATACACTGTCTGTTGTGTGTTTGTGTTGTTATATCTGTGCTGCACTGTCTGTTGTTTGTTTGTGTTCTCTTTTTGCACTGTCTGTTGTGTTGTGTTATATGTACGGTCTGTTGTGCATTTGCGTTGTGATCTTTGTGTTACGTTGTATGTTGTGTGTTTATGTTGTGTGCTCTGTGCGCCAGTCAGTCGTATGTTTGCATTTTGTTCTCTATTAAGTGATTGTGTTGTACTTAATATTTGGTTTTTGTACTGTCAACCATGTTTTTTTGTTGTTTTCTCTGTGGTACATTGTATGTTGTGTGCTTGTGTTTTGTTATTTATGCTATGCTGTCTCTTGTTTGTATTTGTTGTGTTCTCTGTGTTACACTGTCTGTTGCGTGATTGTGTTGTTTTCTCTGTGTTGTACTGCCAGAAGTGTGTTTGTGTAGTGTTATCTATGCTGTACTCTCTGCTGTGTGTTCGTTTTATTATCTCTATATCACACTGTCTATTGTGTGTGTCCATTTTGTTCTCTGTGTTATACTGTATTGTTATACTGTATGTTTTGTGTTTGCATTGTGTTCTCTGTTCTGCACTGTTTTTTGTGTGTTTGTGTTGTGTTCTTTATGCTTTACTGTCAGTCGTATGTTTGTGTAGTATTATTTTTCTGCACTCTGTGTTGTGTGATTGTGTTGTGATATATGTGCTGTACGGTCTCTTGTGTTTGTTTGTGTAATATCTATGTCGTGTGTTTGTGTTGTGATATTTGTGCTACACTGTCTGAGTTTTTTTTTGTTCGATGTGCTACAATGTTGTGTGTCTGTGTTATGATTTATGTTGTGTGTTTTTGTTGTAACATCTGTGGTACGCTTTCCGTCGTGCATTTGTGTTTTGATCACTGTGTTACACTGTATGTGTGTATATGTTGTGTGCTCTGTGCGTCACTGACTGTTGTGTGTTTTCGTTTTGTTCTCTGTGCTGTACTGTGTGTTGTGTGTTTTCGTTTTGTTCTCTGTGCTGCAATGTCAGTTGCGTGTTTGTGTTATCTAAGTTACGCGGTATGTAATTTGTTTATGTAATTTGTTTGTGTTGTGTTCTCTGTTTTACACAGTATGTCGTGTGGTTGTGTTGTGATCTCAGTGTTACATTGTGTGAGGTGTTTTTTGTATTGTGATATATGTGCTACGCTGTCTGCTGTGTGTGTATTCGATTTGCAACAATGTTGCGTGCTTCTGTTGTGTTCTCTATGCTGAACTATGTCGTGTGCTTGTGTTTTGTTTCCTGTGCTGCACTGTCTGTTGTGTGCTCATTTTCTGTTACACTGTGTGTATGTGTTGTGTTCTCTGTGCGGCACAGTCGGTTGTGATTTCATTGTGTTCTCTCTGTTCTGTTGTGTGCTTGTAATGGGCTCTATGTGTAACACTGTATGTTGTCTATTTCTGTTGCTTTTTTATGTTCAGCACTGTCTGTCATTTGGTTATGTTGTAATCTCTGCGATGCACGTTCTGCCCTGTGTTTGTATTGTGTTTTACGTGCTTCACTATATGTATGTGTTGTGTTCTCTGTGCTGCACTGTCTGTTGTACATTTGCGTTGTTAACTATGTGCTTCAATTCATGTTGTGCGTTTGTGCTTTAAGTGTCACTGTCTATTGTGTTTTTGTGTTGTGTTCTCTGTGTTTTACTGTCAGTTGTGTGTTTGTGATGTGCATTCCTGTGCTGCACTGTATGTTGTTAGTGTGTTGTATTCTCTGTGTAAAGCTGTATGTCACATGTTTGTGATGTGTTCTTTATTTTACACAGTGTGTCGTTTGTTTGTTTCGTGATCTCTGTGCTGCACAGTCGGATGTGTATTTGTGTTGTAATTTCTTTACTGCGCTGTCGGTTGTGTGCTCGCTCTGTGCGTCACTGTATGTTGTGTGTTTGTGTTGTGTTCTCTGTGTTTTATTGTCAGCAGTGTGTTTGTGGTGTGTTGTATATTGTGCACTCTCTGTTGTGTTCTCTGTGGTATACTGTCTGTTGTGTGTTTGCATTTTGTTATCTGTGCTGCAGGTACGGTATATGTGGTGTGTTTGTTGTTATTTCTGTTCTGCACTGTATGTTGTGTGTTTGTGTTATGTTATCTGTGTTGCACCATATGTTGTGTGTATGTGTTGTGATCTCTATGTGACACTGTCTGTTGAGTGTTTGTGTTGTGATTTATGTGCTGTACTGTTTATTGAGTGTTTGTGTTGTTGTGTTCTCTGTGTTATACTGTCTGTTGTGTGATTTTGATGTTATCTCTTTGGTGCGCTGAATGTCCTGCGTTTGTGTTGTAATTTCTGTTCTGCACTGTATTTTGTGTTTGTGTTATGATATATGTACTGCACCCTATGTCGTGTGTATGTGTTGTGATCTCTCTGTGACACTGTTTGTCGAGTGTTTGTGTTGTGATTTATGTGCTGAAATGTCAGTTGAGTGCTTGTGTTTTTATTTATGTGCTGCACTGTCTGTGGTGAGCTTGTGTTGTGATCTATGTGCTGAAATGTCTGTTGAGTGTTTGTGTTGTGATCTATATGCTGCACTGGCTGTGGAGTGTTTTTGTTGTAATCTATGTGCTGCACTGTATGTTGTGTATTTGTGTTTTTTTTTCTTTGCTGCACTGTCTGTGGAGTGTTTGTGTTGTGATATATGTGCTGCTATGTCTGTTGTGTGTTTGTGTTGTGATCTATGTGCTGCACTGTCTGGTGTGTTTGTGTTTTGTTCTATGTGCTGCACTGTTTGTGTGTTTGTTCTTTGTGTGACACTGTCTTTTGTGTATTTGTATCGTGATCTATGCGCTATACTGTGTGTTTGTGTTCTATGTGTTGCACTGTATGTTGTGTTTTTGTATTAACTTTGGTACGCTGAATGTCGTGCATTTATGTCGTGCTCTCTGTACTCTGGTTACGTTATAGTAGTAACCGAGCCAACAATGACCAATCAAGATGTAGTTTTATGAGCTTTGTTCTGGGAAAACTGGGCTAAATGCATGTGCATGCACTCCGCAAAGGCTAAACAGGTACGACACTTTCCGCTATTTGAATTCTTATTTTAAAGAAAGTCTCTTCTAAACGAGAACCCAGTTAAGGCCGAAAGTGTTGTCTCTGATCAGTCAATGCAGACTTTTCGCCAATGCATTAAGCCCCGTTTTCCCAGAACCAGGCTTATATAGTTCCATGAGAGCCAAATGGGGCTTATCATGAACACAGACATATTAATATTTATGTTATAAAGGAACTGGGGCACGTCTTGTTAACCATCGTTGGAAATTTAAGTTAAAATGTACTTTTTACAAGAGCATAATCTAAGCATCGGCCTCCATAAACAGTAAAAATATAGATAATTCTATAAATATCCTTTTTATCTTTCATACAGCATATATTTTAGGGACATGTTGATATTAGATGTATATTTTTGGTGGACATCAAATTCAGTCGCTACATAACTTTATAATACGATCTTTGATAAAGCAGGCCTTATATCACTAATAAGCTTCTTGTAAATGCGAACCGTGCACATGCTCTCCTTACAGTGCTTCTGGCCTCATGACTACAGTCTTAATTCAATTCTGTGTATTTCGAAGTTTGTGATGGCCTTCCGCGCTGCATAATGTGAGGACCCGGAGTGTTCCCAGCAATCCTACATCATTTACTTAACTCATGAAAGTAAGAAAGAATTTAAAGCTATAAGTTTCAGCTATATTTCTTTTAGTGAAAAATATTCTTATTTTGGCATTGTCATGTGAGGGGGGAATAACCGGAGGAAACTAAACCAACGTGGTATGGTGACAACCAACAAAGCTCACATGCGCCAGAATCGGGGATTGAGTTAATCATAAATATATAGAGGAGAGAAAAACTGGTCTACCAACAGACAGGCCGAATGAACCAACGTTCTGTGCCTATTTCAATAAGTGGCTTAAAGGAACAAGAAGAAAGAAATGTCATAACAATCACTTATATTTAATGTATGCCCCTTTCAATCAATAAATGATACACAAATAAATTTAGTTTTTAATATTTTATAGAAGCCTAAAATGTTCATAGAATTTAAACAATTGTTTTGTTTAATATATTACAGCATCAAGCGCTTTGTTTTTAACTGATTGACATACATTTAAATCTGCAGTTCATTTTATATTTAAACAAAAATTTGATGTGCACATAAAGATCAAAACTATTTTACAATGTCCCTTACCAAAAAAAATATATGTCGCATATAAGCGGTTTACAAGTTTCGCATATAAGTCGCTTATTAGCTGCATGTTGGCATTTTACATGCAAATGAGACATATACGCGGCATATAAAAATTGGATACATATAAGCGGGGTATAAGGGAGTTATATGCGATTTATATGCGAGCTATAAAGAAATTGAGCAGTTTGCATATAAGCCGCTTATACGGACGGACGGACGCACGGACGGACGACGGAAACCATACCATCATATAAGTTCTTGCAGCCTTCGGCCAGTAGAGCTAAAAAACGGCATATGCTGGAACACATTTATCCGTCACAGCAACAGAAATTTTTGCTGCTTTATCAGTTTAAGGGTTCATCACACCTTCAAAAGGTGGGGAACCTGTTAAAAATTGTTTTGTCATAAACTCCATTTATTCAAGTTTTCATGCTTTGAATGTTACATAACCATAAGCCTTCAACGAGTGTATTGCAACCAATAAAAATTAAAAATATATTTAGAAAAGAAGTAATAACTTACAATAGCATACGTCACTTAACGGGCGATCAAACATCACTTTCATCACTTAAGATTTCTTACATGTAAACAACGAATAGGTCAGGCGCGCATATAGACCTTCTTTAAAACAAAACAAGAGGGCCAAGATGGCCCTTGTTCGCTCACCTGAGAGGAGTCGGTTCATTCAATCTTTACCAAATGTCAAACTTGACCTAGATATTGTCCAGACAAACATCCTGGTCAAGTTTCATCATTATTTCATCTGCGAGTCATGATCAATGTACCTATGAAGTTTCATGATCCTAGGCGTAAGCATTCTTGAGTTATCATCCGACTATCATTTTTCTAAGTTGAGTCACCGAGACCTTGACAGCCATTGTGTGAATACGTTTTTTGGCATTCTGACCTTGACATTTGACCTAGTGACCTGATGATCAATAGGGGTATTCTGCGAGTCATTATCAATATACCTATGAAGTTTCATGAACCTATGTATAAGCGTTCTTGAGTTATCATCCAGAAACCATTTTACTATATCAGGTCACCGTGACCTTGACCTTTGACCTAGTTACCTGAATATCAATAGGGGTCATCTGCTAGTCATGATGAAGTTTTATGATCCTAGGAATAAGCGTTCTTGAGTTATCATCCAGAAACCATTTTTCTATTTCAGGTCACTGTGACCTTGACCTTTGACCTAGTGACCTGAAAATCGATAGGGGTCATCTTCAAGTCATGATCAATGTACCTATGAAGTTTCATGATCCTAGGCATAAGCGTTCTTGAGTTATCATCTGGAAACCATTTTACTATTTCAGGTCACCGTGACCTTGACCTTGACCTAGTGACCTGAAAATTAATAGGGGTTATCTGCGAGTCATGATCAATGTATCTATGAAGTTTCATGATCCTAGGCATAAGTGTTCTTGAGTTATCATCCGTAAACCATTTTACTATTTCCAGTCATCGTGATCTTGACCTTTGACCTAGTGACCTGAAAATCAATAGGGGTCATCTGCGAGTCATGATCAATGTACCTATGAAGTTTTATGATCCTTGGCATAAGCGCTCTTGAGTTATCATTCGGAAACCATCTGGTGGGCGGACGGACCAACATGAGCAAAACAATATACCCCCTCTTCTTCGAAAGGGGGGGGGGGGCATAATGAGAAAACTGCCCCCCTCCCAGCAGCCATGTTATTCAACTGACCGGAACCATTTTTTAACTCAACTCTCATATCAAGAAAACAAATGTTCTGAGCAAATTTCATGAAAATTGGGCCAAAAATGTGACTTCTAATGTGTTCACATGTTTTCACTATATACATATAGAAAAAAATGCCCCGCCCACTGGTGGCCATGTTTTTTCACCGATCTCGACCATTTTCTAACTCATCGGAGACATCAATTGAACCAATGTTTTGACCAACTTTCATGATGATTGGGCAAAAATTGTGACTTCTAGAGTGTTTACAAGGTTTCTCTATAGCCAAATAAGGAAAACTGCCCCACCCACTGGCGGCCACGTTTTTCAACGGATTGGAACCACTTTTTAACTCAACCAATATATCATTAAGACAAACATTTTGACAAAGTAACATGAAGACATGAAATGTGACTTCTACAGTGTTTACAAGGTTTTTCTTTTTTTTGACCTAGTGACCTAGTTTTTGACCCGGCACAACCCAGTTTCTAACTCGGCTGAGTTTTCATTGGGACAAAGCTTCTGACCAAGTTTCATGAAGATGGGACGAGAAATGTGGCCTCTAGAGTGTTTACGAGCAAATGTTAAGTAAGGGACGGACATACGACGGACAAAGACCGGTCACAAAAGCTCACCTGAGCAATCAGGTGAGCTAAAAACTCAAAATCAAGACAACATTTTATTAGTCAGAAGAACATCATTTAACTATATATCATTATTTTATCTAATAAAATAGATAAATCTTACCAATTATTATATTGTTTTCAAGAAAACACTGACCATTACCCCACCCACTTTTGACAAACTGTGACATGTCTATGCCCTAATTTAATACCTTATTCATCAAAATGAATGTGTTATTTTGTTAAATTATAATAAAATACACACCATTAACAGTATCTGATTAGAAAGATTTATATATTTATCTCTTTATTGGGCATCATTGTTAGAAATCATTAAAAAGACACACACCAGTGTTTGACTGAAAATTTCAAACTTGTTATTGTATTGTGTTGCTATGATTGGTCAATCTGGGTCATGTGACAAAAATGTCAACTGATTGGTCAGTTTGAGGCTTGGATATAAGCGGTGTATAAGCCGCATATAAGCGAAAGAAAAAGGTGGATAGTTTTGGCTTTGTTCTAAGTGAGTTATATACAGTTTATAAACCGCATATAAGCCGCTTATATGCGAAACATTTCTAGACTTGCATCTCGCTTATAACTGCCTTAGACTTATATCTTGCTTATACAAGAGATTTGAATGCGTATATGCGACTTATAAGCGGTTTATAAACCGCATATAACTCCCTTATACTTCGAATATAAGCGGGAGTAAGTCAGTTTGGTAAGGGGTTTATCCTAACGGTAAATATCTTAAGTAGTAACATGGGTATAATGTAGACTTAAATGGTGACCAATTATCATTTTAAACAACAGAGGTAACAAGGCCCTAGATAGCTCACCTTAGTAAAAGTTTTGAACGGCAGGTGTATAAAAATGTGACATCTGGTGCATGGCCAGTTTTGAACCTACAAGAAAGAGTAGAGGACCAGCACCCCTTGTTAAATACTAAAGATCAAAGGTTTTTTATGTGTGGTTTTATAGTTTTTGGAAGTTATTTTCAATATACGTGTATATTGCCTGTTTTGACAAAGCTTCTTTCTTCCAGAATCTTTGTAAAGGTACTTAAGGGGCAGTCACAAACCAACATTGCAGCCATAAGCTTTGTGGTTTCAGCTTTGTTTTTTTTAGTATCCACTTCTTTAATCTTCTATTTTTAGCTTTGGTGACCTACATAGGCAAAATACAGAATTGATTTGATTTTTTTTCAAGAGGGCCAACCAAGGATCTTCTCAATATTTGGTAACAAGATTAGGAAGAGATATTGTTTGAATGAAAATAATGCAAGACATACAAAACAAGATCATGGTAGTTGCCATGTGCACCTTATCACCAGGTGATCTAAAAATTACATTAATGAATAAAAAGAACCAGACAATAGCTTTACATAAAATTATCATTACTGAGAACTGAATTATCATTACTGAGAACTGTTTAATTAACATTAAATACAGAGAGGCAAAAGAAAACAGACCATATTGGAAATAAAAACATGGTAATTCCTAAAATTATCAATACGGAAAAGCGGACACCGAGATATGAATCATGAATGTTGTCTGGTACTGGATACTGTCCTTCACATTGTCAAATGACTTGGCCTGCACCTTGATCTTGTACAGTCGGCTGTCTTCAAGGACGCGGGGCGTGTACACGATACCTATCCCGTCCTCCAGCCGGATCTGGAATGGTATAAGCACATCGTTCTCCAGAATTGTGAAAACTGTCCTGTGTAGAATCTCGTTGTTTTGGTTGTACGCAGTCAGGCGGATCAGATCTTGTTGTGCTAAGACGCCGCTAGGCAACGCCAGAGTTCGGAATTCGATGATGTCTGCAAACTTTGAGGACTGTGGGCAGGCAATCTCGGCGTCTATGCATTCAAGGACACAGTTACTGTAAAATATTAAATGGTTGGTTTGAGTGAAACAGACTAGTTAAGTTGGAACATATATTCATGAAATTATTAGGTCTAGACAATATTGTAAAATTATTTTCTGATGGATCTCAAACGGTAAGAGAATATTCTGCACACAAATATTTTTAGAAACACATCACTACATTGTTACATAAGGATACGTTGAAATACTTGATAACTTCACCGTTTTTGAAATAATAAAATATACAGGCCCCTTTATTTGCATTTGTGTTTGTTCATCATCAAAAAGTCAAATTCAAAAATAAGCTTTGTTACAAATATTACTATTATAACCAAATTATTTAAACACTATTACTTCTTCTATGGAACCATTATAAGATAAGCAATTCAATATTCAATATGTAAACATGAGAACAAGAAATGTGTCATGACTAAGTGAGGGGGTTACATCTAGTTTTCTGAATGGATCAACACATAATCAATCGAGTGTATGGTGACCTACTTGGCGGTGTATGGTAACCTACTTGGTACTGTATGGTTACCTACTTGGTAGTGTATGGTAACCTACTTTGTGATGGGGTCCCGCTGGTAGCCCCTTGGACAGGGGACATCGATGCACGTGAACTCTCCCAATGTATTAAAGCACATCTTCTCACGCCCGCAGTTGATTTCAAACTCAATGCATTCATTCACGTCTGCAAAATGTTAAAGTACCATAAATAATTAAAGAACAAAAAACAACAACAAATCATTATAGATGAATTTAACCATATTTATTTTTTCATGATAAGCTGTAAGATAATTGAGACCCTGACAAGTCTGTTTCTTGGATATAATCAGTAATTAGTGTCTTCACAGAAAAACTTGAATATGTTCCAAAAATGTTGGGATAAAAAGCGGTACTTGTTTATTGCTTGGCAGACACCATATCTGCCTGAAACTGTTACCGCCATATTTTTTAGTTTAATTTTGTCTTGATCAGAAATAATAAATACATGTAAACTGCACCAACCCAGTAAATCATATTTGTTAGCTACAAAAATAAATTACACTGTAAATTCTGAAATAAAAGCATTCATTATTTCAAATCATTTGTCTGATGAGTATTGTTGTTGATTTTTTCTTTTTTTTTTTAATTAAATCCAATCATTCTTGAGAAAAATTCCCTGTTATATGAACATTCCAGATATTTCAAATCAGACCAGCATTACTAATTATGGTGTTTATACATTAATTGTAAACAATTTCTTTTCTTTTTTTACAGAAACACTATTTTACTAATTTGTTACAATTATTAAGGCATTATTTCTGTATAACTAATTTTCCCTTCAAACTTTGTTCTTTAACTTTTGGTAAAATTCACATTTAAGTGGGTAACTGGTTAGCTCATAATTTAAGTTGTAACCTAATTGATCATTTGGTCCCTAATTTGGACTGATCAACACGCAACCTCCAGTAAACTCGTGCCTTGTTGAACTAGAAATCACTACCTTAACATGAAATGCACCTTTGTCATGGAAATATACACACACATTGCAAGATTGAGGTTCTGCTTGTTTTCTGCTTGGTACGAGAACACATATTTAATTAAAATTAGAGTGCTTACCTTCACAGGTGCGTTTATCCTTGGATATACGGTAGCCCGGGGGACACGTACAGTTGTAGCCCCCCACAGTGTTTGTACAGTTGTGCTGACACACCCCGGGGTCTTCTGTACACTCGTCAATATCTGAAAGCAGGAACAATAACATTTCACACCTGTAATGCACCTTAAGTTTAAATATACCTTTAACTCAAGGAGTAAGCGTTGGATAAGCCAGAGGAGTATACCCAAGTGTCCCATTGGATAAGCCAGAGGAGTAAACCCAAGTGTCCCATTGGATAAGCCAGAGGAGTATACCCAAGTGTCCCGTTAGATAAGCCAGAGGAGTGTACCAAAGTGTCCCGTTGTATAAGCCAGAGGAGTGTACCAAAGTGTCCCGTTGGATAAGCCAGAGGAGTGTACAAAAGTATCCCGTTGAATAAGCCAGAGGAGTATATCCAAGTGTCCAATTGGATAAGTCAGAGGAGCATATCAAAGTGTCCCGTTGGATAAGCCAGAGGAGTATACCCAAGTGTCCCGTTGGATAAGTCAGAAGAGCATACCCAAGTGTCCCGTTGGATAAGACAGATGAGTATACCCAAGTGTCCTGTTGGATAAGCCAGAGGAGTACACCAAAGTGTCCCGTTGGATATGCCAGAGGAGCATACTCAAGTGTCCCGTTGGATAAGCCAGAGGAGTATACCCAAGTGTCCCATTGGATAAGCCAGAGGAGTATACCAAAGTGTCCCGTTGGATAAGCCAGGAGTATACCCAAGTGTCCCGTTGGATAAGCCAGAGGAGTATACCCAAGTGTCCCGTTGGACAAGCCAGAGGAGTATACCCAAGTGTCCCCTTGGATAAGCCAGAGGAGTACACCCAAGTGTCCCGTTGGATAAGCCAGAGGAGTATACCCAAGTGTCCCGTTGGATAAGCCAGAGGAGTGTACCCAAGTATCCCGTTGGATAAGCCAGAGGAGTATACCCAAGTGTCCCATTGAATAAGCCAGAGGAGTATACCCAAGTGTCCCATGGGATAAGCCAGAGGGGTATACCCAAGTGTCCCGTTGGATAAGTCAGAGGTGCATACCCAAGTGTCCCGTTGGATAAGCCAGAGGAGTATACCCAAGTGTCCCGTTGGATAAGTCAGAGGAGCATACCAAAGTGTCCCGTTGGATAAGTCAGAGGAGTATACCCAAGTGTCCCGTTGGATAAGCCAGAGGAGTGTACCCAAGTATCCAATTGGATAAGCCAGAGGAGTATACCCAAGTGTCCCATTGGATAAGCCAGAGGAGTATACCCAAGTGTCCCATTGGATAAGCCAGAGGAGTATACCCAAGTGTCCCATAGGATAAGTCAGAGGTGCATACCCAAGTGTCCCGTTGGATAAGCCAGAGGAGTATACCAAAGTGTCCCGTTGGATAAGCCAGAGGAGTATACCCAAGTGTCCCGTTGGATAAGCCAGAGGAGCATACCTAAGTGTCCCGTTGGATAAGCCAGAGGAGCATACCCAAGTGTCCCGTTGGATAAGTCAGAGGTGCATACCCAAGTGTCCCGTTGGATAAGCCAGAGGAGTATACCCAAGTGTCCCGTTGGATAAGTCAGAGGAGCATACCCAAGTGTCCTGTTGGATAAGCCAGATGAGTATACCCAAGTGTCCCGTTGGATAAGCCAGAGGAGTTTACCAAAGTGTCCCGTTTGATAAGCCAGAGGAGTATACCCAAGTGTCCCGCTGGATAATTCAGAGGAGTATAAACAAGTGTCCCGTTGGATAAGCCAGAGGAGTACATCCAAGTGTCCCGTTGGATAAGCCAGATGAGTATACCAAAGTGTCCTGTTGGATAAGCCAGAGGAGTATACCCAAGTGTCCCGTTGGATAAGCCAGAGGAGTACACCCAAATGTCCTGTGGATAAGCCAGAGGAGTGTACCAAAGTGTCCCGTTAGATAAGTCAGAGGAGCATACCCAAGTGTCCCGTTGGATAAGTCAGAGGTGCATACCCAAGTGTCCCGTTGGATAAGCCAGAGGAGTATATCCAAGTGTCCCGTTGGATAAGTCAGAGGAGCATACCCAAGTGTCCCGTTGGATAAGCCAGAGGAGTACACCCAAGTGTCCCGTTGGATAAGCCAGAGGAGTATACCAAAGTGTCCCGTTGGATAAGCCAGAGGAGCATACCCAAGTGTCCTGTTGGATAAGCCAGAGGAGTTTACCCAAGTGTCCTGTTGGATAAGTCAGACGTGCATACCAGAGGAGTATACCCAAGTGTCCCGTTGGATAAGTCAGAAGAGCATACCCAAGTGTCCCGTTGGATAAGCTAGAGGAGTACACCCAAGTGTCCCGTTGGATAAGCCAGAGGAGCATACTCAAGTGTCCTGTTGGATAAGCCAGAGGAGTATACCCAAGTGTCATATTGGATAAGCCAGAGGAGTATACCCAAGTGTCCCGTTGGATAAGCCAGGAGTATACCCAAGTGTCCCGTTGGATAAGCCAGAGGAGTATACCCAAGTGTCCCGTTGGACAAGCCAGAGGAGTATACCCAAGTGTCCCGTTAGATAAGCCAGAGGAGTACACCCAAGTGTCCCGTTGGATAAGCCAGAGGAGTATACCCAAGTGTCCCGTTGGATAAGCCAGAGGAGTGTACCCAAGTATCCCGTTGGATAAGCCAGAGGAGTATACCCACGTGTTCCATTGAATAAGCCAGAGGAGTATACCCAAGTGTCCAATTGGATAAGCCAGAGGAGTATACCCAAGTGTCCCGTTGGATAAGTCAGAGGTGCATACCCAAGTGTCCCGTTGGATAAGCCAGAGGAGTATACCCAAGTGTCCCGTTGGATAAGTCAGAGGAGCATACCAAAGTGTCCCGTTGGATAAGTCAGAGGAGTATACCCAAGTGTCCTGTCGGAAAAGCCAGAGGAGAATACCCAAGTGTCCCGTTGGATAAGCCAGAGGAGTGTACCCAAGTGTCTCTAAATTATCAAGAGAATGGTGGGTTTGGGGGGAGGAGGCTCGTCATATATATAATATGGAAGAAAAGATTCTCATGTTTTTCACCGATCTATGATATTGTTACCTGTACAGACATTATGATTCTGAAGATGTATACATTAAATCCTTACATGGCGATCCAGATAACAACAAGGTATATCTCCACACAAACAACAAGGTATATCTGCACACAATAATTTAATACATTTTTTTTCAAATTCCACACATTCTCTACCTAGGCACTCCTTAGATCCATCATGTAACACAAAGCCCTCAGTACACTTCTTAGTCAAGTGTCCTCGCTTTGCTTTCTTCCTGTTTTTTTCCATTTGGTCCTTGTTCTTTTCTTTTTTATTCCGTTTCTGTTTCTTCTCATACACTTCAATCCACTCAACCTCTGCCCCAAAACCATTCACAGGGTCGGTGTGTCGAACAACCTGACCTTGAAGAACATGACCTTGACCTTGTTCAGTGCCATAGCCATTGCTAGGGGCAACGGTGGGAACTTCCAAACGTGCCGCACTCTTTGTGCTAGTGCTGTCTGTTGTTGCCCCTCGAGCAGGGTTTGCGTTGCTATGACGCGTTTCATTGACAGTATCAGAGGAGCTGTGAAGGGTTTTACTGAGGGTGTAGGGGTTTGCTCTCAGGCTGCTGACATCATGAATGGTTGGTTGGTCAATAAATTCAAGGCCTGCAAGGCAGAGCAAAAGAAGGCGGGTAGAGGAGCAAGCAAATAAAAAGGAAACAAGCAAAGCAAATATGTGTCTTGTTCTGAGAAAATTGGGCTTACTGCATGTGCGTAAAGTGTCATCCCAGATTAGCCTGTGCAGACTGCACAGGCTAATCTGGGACAACACTTTACGCACATGCATTATGACCAGCTTTCACAGAACAAGACACGTATAAACAAAATGCGCGCTAATCTAAATGGTAAAATGACAGACTTAATACTAGATGAAAATAAAACTAATACAATGAAGCATTCTGCTATTTTGCTCTACAAGGCAAGTTTATTTAAAGGCAAAAATGAACAAAATAAATCATAAAATAAATGAGACAGCCCACTTTATTTATTAGTCTAGAATTTTTTAATCATCACCAAGAGACAGGAAGTGCCTATAGGAGCTAACCGGCACATGATTTCCGGTCTGCAAGTCTGACTTGTCCAGGAGCACATAGACACTCGTATCCGCCGTGAGTGTTCTCACACTGGTATGCACACACTTCTGGCGTCTCTTCACACTCATCTATGTCTGCGTTATACAACAGAAAGTTAGCTGTACACAATAAGGCCGAACAATATGTTAGTTGTTTCCAATGTTATACAACATCAAGTTAGCCGTGCTCACTAAGGTCCAACACTATGGTGTTTGTTTCCAATATCATCTCCAAAGAAAATAGGGAGGGCCTTACTTCTGATTTTGCATTAACTATTTGTTTATTTATTATTATGCATAAGTTATTTCTCACTTAAATTATCTGGTTTAATTACAGAAATAAAAACCCTATGCAACATTCTTTCTTCATATGCTAAAGTTTTTCAGGCTATTTTTGGCAATTTGATTGAAGGCAGGGGAACTCTGTTATAAATAGAAAAAGTTTTGGGACAGCCCCAACAAATAAGAATTAATCAGGAGAGTGCTTACAAGTAAAAACAAGAGCACCGCATAGCGCGTTCCAACGCTCGGCTGTGGGTTCAGTTTTGAATAAATGAAAGCTTGTCAGAAGAAAAGAAAGAAAGGTAAGTGGCGAGAAGAACTCATCTGAGAGACTATGCATCTGTAGATAGAATACTTACATTTTAAGGATTTCTACCAAGTAATCCCAGCCAGTAAGGTGATCGGATAGTAGGTGGAAACACTTTGATTTTAGAGCCTATGTTAAAGTTTTATATTATAGGTCACAGTGACCTTGACCTTTGACCTAGTGACCCAAAAATGGGTGTGGCATGTAGAACTCATCAATGTGCAGCTACATATGAAGTTTCAAAGTTGTAGGTAGACACACTTTGATTTAAGAGCCAATGTTAAGGTTTTAGCATGACACGGAAGGCAGACCACAGCTGCTGGACGACGAACTGGCTATGACAATACCTCCGGTTTTCTCAGAAAACACCCCAGCTAAAAATTAAGCTTAATTTACAGGTCACACAGTTGTGTGCCAAACATCTGAATCATCAAAGGAGGCATTGAGACATTTCCCAACAATAACACTCAGTCATAAGGAAACAGTGGCATTTACCAGAATTTTATTTGCTTTATAGATATAAAATAATTGTTGAGTTTAAAATAGCATGCACTGGACCATGAATATCTTCCTAACATCATGTGTTCATCCTTCTAAGCAAAGGAGACATATGATCCATGTCATGCAAAACTTGGTTGTATGCTGTAAACGACCTGTGTAGTTCAAGACCTGCCAGCACATCTGCGCAGTCTGGTCAGCTACCTGTCCCCTCATCAGACAACAAAACACCGGATAATTTTACAGTGTACAGAGTAAAGCTCCTGACCAGATTGCCAGAAGGTCAGGCTGATCTGGAGCCTACCTGGCTGCATGTGGCATAAGACCCATTTTCGCATAACGCGGCTAATATAATCTAGCAGCAGAAACTGAGGTTAGCAAGAAATATAACACTGCATATGCCTTCCGCCAATCATCATGCATTCTTTGTCAGCTTTAAGGACGAGCATATAACAGTTTCTGTTCGGCAAATGTGGTTAAAAGACTCGGTAAATCACTTTCGACATCCAGGTCTGCAGTTACATCCTCAGATACAAGGCTGTATATACTTCCATTCCCTGTGATCCACACAGCGTCCAACATTATGATGCTGTCACTGTTTGTTTTTTTAATTAATTAGTATAGGACAGTTGACATCCCATGTTTATACCATAAAAACTATAACAAAGAAAAACTTAATAAACTTAAAAAGGGACAACTGGCAGATGCTTCCATATTTTCAAAAATAAACTTTCACTTCATTATAACAATTAAAATCATGAAAATATGAGCATTGATCTGAGAAAGAAGGACTTAAAGCATGTGCATTAAGTGTTGTCCCAGATAATCCTGTGCAGTCTGCGCAGGCTAATTTGGGATGACACTTTCCGTCTAGACTGGATATTTATGTACAAGCGACTTCTTTTAAACAAAGAATTCCACAAAAGTGTTAATTGTCATCCTGCACAGGCTAAACTGGACGATACTTTAAGCAAATGCATTAAGCCCCATTTTCCCAGAGCCAGACTAATATGTAGGAAGATGCCCTGGGGACTACTTCTCAGTGTTTATATAAGCCATGTGCATACCCGTACCAAAGCATGGCGTTCCAGGGCCTGCCGACCTGTAGCCCCGTGGACACACACACTTGTATCCGGGCTCCGTGTTGACACACTTCTGGTTGTAGTAGCAGCGATGCTGATTGGTCCTGCATTCATCCACGTCTTCATGATGAACAAAATAAAATACCTTAATTAGTGTATGACTGGTAATGAAATTGTTGAATGTTTGGTTGGTCGATAAATTCATTTTCAGAAGATTTATATAATTTAGAACTAAATAAAAATATATGTTCAATTATTATTTAAAATGTCAAGTATATGAATGAATGATTGAATGCTAAAAGAGGCACCATAAAGTGATGAACAATATAACACCTGATAATGAATGCATAACTATTCAGGAACAAGCAAATTCATTGAATTCATATCCCCCACCAATATACTTCTGGACACAAAAGTTTTCTGGACACACACAAAAAAAGCATTTTTCCAAGATACAAAGAGCCATTACTCCGTTATTAACCGATGCTGTACAATGCCATTTGGGGTGCATCATCCTCTTATCCATATATATACTCATACCAAGTTTCAATGAAATCCGCCAAAGTACTTCCAAGATATGGCTCCAGACACAAAAAAGCATTTTTTCAAGATACAAAGGGCCATAACTCTGTTATTAACAGATGGTTTACAATGCCATTTGGCGTGCATCATCCTCTTATCCATAAACATACTCATACCAAGTTTCAATGAAATCCGCCAAAGCTATTCAAAGATATGGCTCTGGACACAAAAGTGCCGGACAGACGGACGGACGGACAACGCCAAAACAATATCCCTCCGCCTATGGCTGGGGATAATAAATGTGTTCATAATAAGTATTTTTATGTTGTTAAGGTTTAAGGCCAAAGTTTTAAAAGCATAGTGGACATGGTGTCATGATGTCACAGATTCGATCCCCTATGTAGGAGGATTCCCTAGAGCTTCTCTAAAGACACCAGTACCTGTTCTACCAAGGAAATATACTTGAGGTTGTTTCAATAAGACTTAAGACTTTTTGTAAAAAAGAGCTGTATTAAAGACATTTAAACTTAAACGACATCCATACCTGCACACCCTCCTATCACCATCTCATAGCCTTTGGGACAGCGTACTGCACACTTGTAGCTTCCTACAGAGTTGATGCACTTCTGGCCTTGAGGACATGCATCTGTCTTCACCTTGCACTCATCCACATCTGGGGATAGATAGTAAATGTTAAAAGGTACAGTAAATTGGGAGTTGTTAGTTTAAAAGAACTAGCATTTATATTCAGCTCCACAACTTTTAGGGATCCCATTAGACCTTGACGAAATATTTTTTCTTAAATTCTTATTATCATAATTATAATGTCGTGTTGGCATTACAGTATCATATTGACATTTTATACCTATGAAAGGACATTAGATGTTACATTTTATGTCTTGCCACTAATTTAACAAGTGAAATCGATTTGGCAGACACTGGCATTCTAGTAGGCTCTAGGCCAACTAGGAGCCCAGGCATAGGCCCAAAACGTTTCACTGCCTATGGGCTCCACGGTGCTCAATCCGGCAATTTATATATTGTTAAATACCTTTGATGCATCCACTTTTAGAGGGTGGGGATTTACAGTATATTACACACGTAAGCTGTCTGCAACTGTGTCAAGTACAACAGCCTATTAAACTTCATCCAACAGTTATTTATTGTGTCCCAACCAGACTTATTGACTATGGTACAAGTCCTCACCCGTACATCTGCCGCTGGCTACAAGTTCAAACCCCTGTCTGCAGCTGCACACATAGGTCCCTGGAGAGTTGGCACACACTTGTTCACACGGGGAACGGGGTACATCACACTCATCAATGTCTACAACAATACAATACAGACATTCTCATCAATGTCTTCAACAATACAATACTGACATTCTCATAAATGTCTACAACAATACAACACAGACATTCTCATCAATGTCTACAACAGTACAACAATACAATACAGACATTGTCATCAATGTCTACAACAATACAATACATACATTGTCATCAATGTCTAAAACAATACAACAAAACAATACAAAACTTCTTGCTTTGGAGTTGCAGTGGAATATCTACACTTTGATGAATGACAAAAAATAGATGATCCTCTTTTAAATAGTTATTTAAAACAACTTTATGGATTCTATTGTACCTGCTGCATTTTGGTTGGATAATCTGACCATGTGACCTGTCTTTTAAACCCAATAAATCATTGTCTAGATCATAATCTACTAGAAATACTACCTTAAGGGTCATTTAAATTCTTATATTATATGCTTTATCATAAGTCATAATATTAATTGTAGTATATCAAGTTGCTATAGAAACTTCAAGGTCATTTAGTCACTAATATTATATGCTTTATCAGGGCAGTAGTATAGATAATAACCATTGCAACTTGAAGGTCACAAATCTCACCTTCACATCTCAGCCTGTCATCAGAGAGTCTCATGCCCCGTCTACATTTCATGGAGCACGTGTACGAACCAATCGAGTTCACACACTGCTGACCACGGGGGCATGGATCCAGTAGAGTGGAGCATTCATTGATATCTGAAATAGTAGAGTGGAGCATTCATTGATATCTGAAACAGTTGAGTGGAGCATTCATTGATATCTGAAACAGTAGAGTGGGGCATTCATTGATATCTGAAACAGTAGAGTATTCATTGATATCTGAAACAGTAGAGTGGAGCATTCATTGATATCTGAAACAGTAGAGTGGAGCATTCATTGATATCTGAAACAGTAGAGTGGGGCATTCATTGATATCTGAAACAGTAGAGTGGAGCATTCATTGATATCTGAAACAGTAGAGTGGAGCATTCATTGATATCTGAAACAGTAGAGTGGAGCATTCATTGATATCTGAAACAGTAGAGGGGATCATTCATTGATATCTGAAACAGTAGAGTATTCATTGATATCTGAAACACCAGAGTGGAGCATTCATTGATATCTGAAACAGTAGAGTGGAGCATTTATTGATATCTGAAACAGTAGAGTATTCATTGATATCTGAAACAGTAGAGTGTAGCATTCATTGATATCTGAAACAGTAGAGTGGAGCATTCATTGATATCTGAAACAGTAGAGTATTCATTGATATCTGAAACAGTAGAGTGTAGCATTCATTGATATCTGAAACAGTAGAGTGGAGCATTCATTGATATCTGAAACAGTAGAGCATTCATTGATATCTGATACAGCAGAGTGGAGCATTCATTGATATATGAAACAGTTGAGTGGAGCAATCGTTGATATCTGAAACAGTAGAGTACAGCATTCATTGATATCTGAAACAGTAGAGTGGAGCATTCATTGATATCTGAAACAGTAGAGTGGAGCAATCGATGATATCTGAAACAGTAGAGTTGAGCATTCATTGATATCTGAAACAGTAGAGTGGAGCATTCATTGATATCTGAAACAGCAGAGTGGATCATTCAATGATATCTGAAACAGCAGAGTAGAGCATTCATTGAAATCTGAAACAGTAGAGTGGAGCATTCATTGATATGCATGCATAACTATTCAGGAACAAGCAAATTCATTGAATTCATATCCCCCACCAATATACTTCTGGACACAAAAGTTTTCTGGACACACACAAAAAAAGCATTTTTCCAAGATACAAAGAGCCATTACTCCGTTATTAACCGATGCTGTACAATGCCATTTGGGGTGCATCATCCTCTTATCCATATATATACTCATACCAAGTTTCAATGAAATCCGCCAAAGTACTTCCAAGATATGGCTCCAGACACAAAAAAGCATTTTTTCAAGATACAAAGGGCCATAACTCTGTTATTAACAGATGGTTTACAATGCCATTTGGCGTGCATCATCCTCTTATCCATAAACATACTCATACCAAGTTTCAATGAAATCCGCCAAAGCTATTCAAAGATATGGCTCTGGACACAAAAGTGCCGGACAGACGGACGGACGGACAACGCCAAAACAATATCCCTCCGCCTATGGCTGGGGATAATAAATGTGTTCATAATAAGTATTTTTATGTTGTTAAGGTTTAAGGCCAAAGTTTTAAAAGCATAGTGGACATGGTGTCATGATGTCACAGATTCGATCCCCTATGTAGGAGGATTCCCTAGAGCTTCTCTAAAGACACCAGTACCTGTTCTACCAAGGAAATATACTTGAGGTTGTTTCAATAAGACTTAAGACTTTTTGTAAAAAAGAGCTGTATTAAAGACATTTAAACTTAAACGACATCCATACCTGCACACCCTCCTATCACCATCTCATAGCCTTTGGGACAGCGTACTGCACACTTGTAGCTTCCTACAGAGTTGATGCACTTCTGGCCTTGAGGACATGCATCTGTCTTCACCTTGCACTCATCCACATCTGGGGATAGATAGTAAATGTTAAAAGGTACAGTAAATTGGGAGTTGTTAGTTTAAAAGAACTAGCATTTATATTCAGCTCCACAACTTTTAGGGATCCCATTAGACCTTGACGAAATATTTTTTCTTAAATTCTTATTATCATAATTATAATGTCGTGTTGGCATTACAGTATCATATTGACATTTTATACCTATGAAAGGACATTAGATGTTACATTTTATGTCTTGCCACTAATTTAACAAGTGAAATCGATTTGGCAGACACTGGCATTCTAGTAGGCTCTAGGCCAACTAGGAGCCCAGGCATAGGCCCAAAACGTTTCACTGCCTATGGGCTCCACGGTGCTCAATCCGGCAATTTATATATTGTTAAATACCTTTGATGCATCCACTTTTAGAGGGTGGGGATTTACAGTATATTACACACGTAAGCTGTCTGCAACTGTGTCAAGTACAACAGCCTATTAAACTTCATCCAACAGTTATTTATTGTGTCCCAACCAGACTTATTGACTATGGTACAAGTCCTCACCCGTACATCTGCCGCTGGCTACAAGTTCAAACCCCTGTCTGCAGCTGCACACATAGGTCCCTGGAGAGTTGGCACACACTTGTTCACACGGGGAACGGGGTACATCACACTCATCAATGTCTACAACAATACAATACAGACATTCTCATCAATGTCTTCAACAATACAATACTGACATTCTCATAAATGTCTACAACAATACAACACAGACATTCTCATCAATGTCTACAACAGTACAACAATACAATACAGACATTGTCATCAATGTCTACAACAATACAATACATACATTGTCATCAATGTCTAAAACAATACAACAAAACAATACAAAACTTCTTGCTTTGGAGTTGCAGTGGAATATCTACACTTTGATGAATGACAAAAAATAGATGATCCTCTTTTAAATAGTTATTTAAAACAACTTTATGGATTCTATTGTACCTGCTGCATTTTGGTTGGATAATCTGACCATGTGACCTGTCTTTTAAACCCAATAAATCATTGTCTAGATCATAATCTACTAGAAATACTACCTTAAGGGTCATTTAAATTCTTATATTATATGCTTTATCATAAGTCATAATATTAATTGTAGTATATCAAGTTGCTATAGAAACTTCAAGGTCATTTAGTCACTAATATTATATGCTTTATCAGGGCAGTAGTATAGATAATAACCATTGCAACTTGAAGGTCACAAATCTCACCTTCACATCTCAGCCTGTCATCAGAGAGTCTCATGCCCCGTCTACATTTCATGGAGCACGTGTACGAACCAATCGAGTTCACACACTGCTGACCACGGGGGCATGGATCCAGTAGAGTGGAGCATTCATTGATATCTGAAATAGTAGAGTGGAGCATTCATTGATATCTGAAACAGTTGAGTGGAGCATTCATTGATATCTGAAACAGTAGAGTGGGGCATTCATTGATATCTGAAACAGTAGAGTATTCATTGATATCTGAAACAGTAGAGTGGAGCATTCATTGATATCTGAAACAGTAGAGTGGAGCATTCATTGATATCTGAAACAGTAGAGTGGGGCATTCATTGATATCTGAAACAGTAGAGTGGAGCATTCATTGATATCTGAAACAGTAGAGTGGAGCATTCATTGATATCTGAAACAGTAGAGTGGAGCATTCATTGATATCTGAAACAGTAGAGGGGATCATTCATTGATATCTGAAACAGTAGAGTATTCATTGATATCTGAAACACCAGAGTGGAGCATTCATTGATATCTGAAACAGTAGAGTGGAGCATTTATTGATATCTGAAACAGTAGAGTATTCATTGATATCTGAAACAGTAGAGTGTAGCATTCATTGATATCTGAAACAGTAGAGTGGAGCATTCATTGATATCTGAAACAGTAGAGTATTCATTGATATCTGAAACAGTAGAGTGTAGCATTCATTGATATCTGAAACAGTAGAGTGGAGCATTCATTGATATCTGAAACAGTAGAGCATTCATTGATATCTGATACAGCAGAGTGGAGCATTCATTGATATATGAAACAGTTGAGTGGAGCAATCGTTGATATCTGAAACAGTAGAGTACAGCATTCATTGATATCTGAAACAGTAGAGTGGAGCATTCATTGATATCTGAAACAGTAGAGTGGAGCAATCGATGATATCTGAAACAGTAGAGTTGAGCATTCATTGATATCTGAAACAGTAGAGTGGAGCATTCATTGATATCTGAAACAGCAGAGTGGATCATTCAATGATATCTGAAACAGCAGAGTAGAGCATTCATTGAAATCTGAAACAGTAGAGTGGAGCATTCATTGATATCTGAAACAGCAGAGTGGAGCATTCATTGATATCTGAAACAGCAGAGTAGAGCATTCATTGAAATCTGAAACAGCAGAGTAGAGCATTCATTGATATCTAAAACAGTAGAGTGGAGCATTCATTGATATCTGAAACAGCAGAGTGGATCATTCATTGATATCTGAAACAGCAGAGTAGAGCATTCATTGAAATCTGAAACAGTAGAGTGGGGCATTCATTGATATCTGAAACAGTAGAGTTGAGCATTCATTGATATCTGAAACAGTAGTGTGGATTATTCATTGATATCTGAAACAGTAGAGTTGAGCATTCATTGATATCTGAAACAGTAGAGTGGAGCATTCATTGATATCTGAAACAGCAGAGTATTCATTGATATCTGAAACAGTAGAGTGGAGCATTCATTGATATCTGAAACCGTAGAGTGGAGCATTCATTGATATCTGAAACAGTAGAGTGGAGCATTCATTGATATCTGAAACAGTAGAGGGGATCATTCATTGATATCTGAAACAGTAGAGTGGAGCATTCATTGATATCTGAAACAGCAGAGTGGAGCATTCATTGATATCTGAAACAGTAGAGTGGAGCATTCATTGATATCTAAAACAGTAGAGTGGAGCATTCATTGATATCTGAAACAGTAGAGGGGATCATTCATTGATATCTGAAACAGTAGAGTATTCATCGATATCTGAGAGAGTAGAGTGGAGCATTCATTGATATCTGAAACAGTAGAGTGGAGCATTCATTGATATCTGAAACAGTAGAGGGGATCATTCATTGATATCTGAAACAGTAGAGTGGAGCATTCATTGATATCTGAAACAGTTAGTGCTGCAACAATACGCCAAAAACCGTATTGCAATATATTGTCAGTTCAAAAACCCGTATTGCAATATATCGCAATATATTGCTTACTTGTACCAAAATTATAACTTGCCAATTACCTGATAATCCCGTATATTCCAGTTTTAAAGCAAATTATGGTATATATTTACTATAAATGTGCTCAAGAATAACAAGAAACACAAACATTCGCAACTTTTCTTAAGTACAAATACATTTTGGCATTCGTTACTATTTAAAGATGTGATGAAATAACGTCCAACCGGGGCGTTTTTTGCACTGAACACGCGTAATTCACCTGACGTGATGTTCCCGTTTTTATACAACACAAAATACACCCATTGACCTTATCGCAACATCCGGGCACTTGCGTCAGTTAGAGTTACATGCCCCTTGACGACGGTGAAAACAAAAGCGCTGTCGCCATTTTATTTGCATTGAAATATTTAACACTGCTCGCAATTTTCTTAAGTTAAGGCACATCTTCGCGACCATTTTTTAAGAATAAAAATACCCAGAAATAGAAATTCTTTCATAATAAATTTAACTTAATAAACGAACACAAATAAGGATGAAAAAGAACAACCAATAAATTTTAAATATATGCAACATATAGAAGCTGATTTGAACCTCTATATTTTTACCTTATTACGTATTAAATTCTCATGATAAATGTTATTGTTTTTATTTAATTCACACCAATTTTGACACTTTTTGTTTCCGCATGTTAGGTATTTGAATGCCTCTTTCTTCATCAAAAACCGAGTATCTCGTTATGATCGGATACTGTCCAGACAAAGAAAACACGGTGTCATAAAGCCAGCTTTGGGGCTCTGCATAAACCACATGTGGTCATTAAACACAATTTATGATACCTCTATGTCATCTCTTGTCATATTGAGCAGTCCTTTAAGCCAAATTTTAAATGCCGAAATAATTGAATATTAAGTTGCTTTATAAAACACGTTGACACCTTAAATAAACATTCAATTAAATTAAATGCAATATTTTTCATTTGATTGTTTGCATCAGTCTTAAAATCGTGTAAGCTTTTGTATTCTGGTGTTTAATTGCCCCTTTGTTTTGCATAATCCGATTATCTCGTTTTGATCAAATATTGTCCAAACTTAACTGACAAAAAGGTGTCATAAACCACACTGGGTGGTCCAGACAGTGTCATTTAACACGATAGATGCCACTATGTCTCCTCTTTCTGGTAGTATTAAGCAGTCACTTGGATGAATAATTAACGCCGATGTACTTAACAGTTGCTTAAATTAGATATGTGACATATGGTCAAATATAAAGTCATGTCCAATTTAGATAATCAGAAATTTACACCGTAAAGATACTAGCCCGATTAATTTATTAAAGTATTTAATAATTATAAAATTAACGTAAAAAAACAAGTAACGTATTTAGCGTGTATCAGTTAATTAAAAAGACGTCATTCCGTATTAAGATTTAATATTACGACAATAAACGATCGACATCATAAAAAAAGAAATTACGTTTGACAGCAACGGGGGTAAATAATGTTTGAAAAACAAATATTTATACAGATATATGTGTGTTAATTTTAATATTTGTCACTCGTACTCATTACAATGAACACAACTAAGGCTTTCAGTAAGTCATGTACCAGATGTCCATACGTATTTTACAGCTTCACATTAGCATGATAAATTGACATAGTAGAAATATAATTATAATGTTCGAAGATGAATGAACCCTGAAAAGAACGACAATACTCATTACATCAACATCTACAAGGATACTCCCATTATTACAGAATAAACGAATTTACCCGGTGTCTCAGTGAGAAAGTTTATCATGAATGTCGCCGTACTCGATCATCGGCCACTTGGTCGGGTCATTTTTCCAACATCCAGCTTGCATTTTGTACGGACATTCGTTAAGTCCAATTAGTTTTATTTTCTGATCATATCGGGCTTTCGAAGTGCAATCTAACCCTTCATAATAGTCAAAAGACATTTTAGACACCAATTACAGGACATTTAATTACCTATCGACTTCCCAATAGGAATGCAATTGACGAAATATCAGCAGAGGTGCTCAATCAGCGTAGTAAATCGACCGTATCTAGGGCATTGTTTTCACCGTCGCTAAGGGACTGCCCCTTTTGTGACGTCATCGCGATAAGGTCAATACTTTCCATGCCACGTGCTACATGTCTGTATAATTTTCGCGCGCTTTTTATTGAGACAAAGGATAAAGCACTTTTTATTTGACGCTAGAATTTTTTATGGTCGCATTAGCATTAAAATTTGGAAGCGTAATTCCGAAGTTCGGAATACAAATTTAATAATGCTCAATTCAGAGCGAACAAAACATTTACAGCTGTGCGCAATTAATTCAACGATTATCTGTTCAAAAGCATCGAACAAATGCTCCGATGTAACAACGCTACTCCGTATAATACACTTTCAGAATGCTATTTTTACGGATTTTTTTTTACACTGCTTTGTTTTGTTTACCTTGTTATCATTATTTCGAATGGCTTTTCTGGACAAATGTGAATGAATTTTTGTAAAATGTTCGTACCGGTATGATGAAAATCGTATCGCAATACAATATGCAAATTGCGTATTGCGATATATACCGATAAACCGGTATATTGTTGCAGCACTAGAAACAGTGGAGTGGAGCATTCATTGATATCTGAAACAGCAGAGTGATGCATTCATTGATATCTGAAACAGCAGAGTGGAGCATTCATTGATATCTGAAACAGTAGAGTGGAGCATTCATTGATATCTGAAACAGTAGAGTGGGGCATTCATTGATATCTGAAACAGTAGAGGGGATCATTCATTGATATCTGAAACAGTAGAGTATTCATTGATATCTGAAAGAGTAGAGTGGAGCATTCATTGATATCTGAAACAGTAGAGTGTAGCATTCATTGATATCTGAAACAGTAGAGGGGATCATTCATTGATATCTGAAACAGCAGAGTGGGGCATTCATTGATATCTGAAACAGCAGAGTGGAGCATTCATTGATATCTGAAACAGTAGAGTGGAGCATTCATTGATATCTGAAACAGTAGAGTGGAGCATTCATTGATATCTGAAACAGTAGAGGGATCATTCAGTGATATCTGAAACAGTAGAGTATTCGTTGATATCTGAAAGAGTAGAGTGGAGCATTCATTGATATCTGAAACAGTAGAGTGAAGCATTCATTGATATCTAAAACAGTAGAGGGGATCATTCATTGATATCTGAAACAGTAGAGTGGAGCATTCATTGATATCTGAAACAGTAGAGTGGAGCATTCATTGATATCTGAAACAGCAGAGTGGAGCATTCATTGATATCAGAAAGAGTAGAGTGGAGCATTCATTGATATCTGAAACAGTTGAGTGGAGCATTCATTGATATCTGAAACAGTTGAGTGGAGCATTCATTGATATCTGAAACAGTTGAGTGGAGCATTCATTGATATCTGAAACAGTCGAGTGGAGCATTCATTGATATCTGAAACAGCAGAGTAGAGCATTCATTGATATCTGAAACAGCAGAGTGGAGCATTCATTGATATCTGAATCAGTAGAGTGGAGAATTCATTGATATCCGAAACATTTGAGTGGAGCATTCATTGATATCTGAAACAGTTGAGTGGAGAATTCATTGATATCTGAAACAGTAGAGTTGATCATTTATTGAGATCTGAATCAAAAACAGTATAAATTGTTACGTATGTCCCAAAAATAAGAGAATTTGGTTGAACTTGTTTGGCAGTGAAGAACAAACATCACACGGCTAAATTCATTTTAACATACAGACTTTTTTTAAATGTCAGTCAGTGTCAAGTGACTGCAATGGTTCCATCTGTCAGCAATATTACCGATACACTGTCTTCCATCAACGTCCAGTGTGTAACCAGGCGAACATGAGCAGTAGTAGCTGCCAGCGGAGTTGTGGCAGAGGTGGGAGCAGGGCTGCAACCGGCGACACTCATCATCGTGTAAGGAAGAAACAACATGGATACTGGATATCTATATTGTGTTGCTAAGTTACCACTAAAACTTAAAAGCATTTATGGAACATCTCAGTCTTTGTAAAAGGGTAAAATAAAGGACACGTATAGTGTATGCTCATATTGTTGCTATGTAACTGAACAATAATTGTTTTAAAGAATTAAAGAAAATAAGTTGAAGGACATGTTTTTGTCCTATATAAATTTTTTATTCAATAATTATAATAATTATAACATTATTTGAACTTAATATGAGTCTGTAGTAAAAAACTTTAAATTTTATTTTTTAAATATTTACATTATAATTTACAATCAAATAGCCGATCCACACACACTTCGAATTTTATCACAATTTGACAAAATAAATCATTTCATGAACTTAAGTGTTCACATATCAACATAAATTCTTAATAATCTCTTGTCTATGTATCCAACTGGTGTTCAACTGATGTCATGAGTACCAAGCTGCTAAAGTGTCCAGACCAACAGACCAATACTCACCTTGACAGTATGGTCCCTCTGGATTAAGTCTGAATCCTGTTGGACACTGGTTACTGGGACTTCCTAAAGTAAGGTGATTTCCTATAGTAAATAACACAGACAAGTCTCATCTAAAATTATGTTTGTTTGATAGTTTTTTTTTTATACTTTTTTAACAATATTTTTGTCAGTAAACTATTCTTACATTTTTCATGTTCAAACTGAGTTTTTAACAATGACTCGATGCACATACTGACTTTTAAATCATTTTTATTCATGGCATTAATTCTTTTTTTCCAAAATCAGAAATCCACAAATGTCCACAAAAATGCCATTAAAAAACACATACACACACAAGATCATGCTGAAAAATATCAATGATTTTACAGTAATCAGATATATATTTGTTTTGTTTGTGTGGAATAATTTCCACTGATTTCAGCAGTACTAAGTATATCTCGGCTTCCAGTTATGCTACGTACACTTTTTTGGACTGTCGGTTTTCCATCAATAAGAGGCCATATTTAGGTCAGTAACTAAAAAGTGCTCTTCTTGAATAAGAGGAAGAATGGCCCAAGGAATACTTTCTGGAACAATCTGAACACAGCTTATGTGGCTGGGCTAGGAATTGAACCATTATATTCCTCAATTTGAATTCCCAGCACTCTATAAGCTGAGATTCCCAGCACATATCAGCCCTATTAAAATGATACCAAATTATACACAAATTATCATGGATTCAAACCCATGAACCTTTGAATATCCATTACTGGGAGAAATCCCACAAAAATTGAAGGTTTCAAAAACATTTTTAAATAAAAAGATTTTTCCTTTTTTCTTATAAGTTATACAACCTCGCATTTCCTGGAGAAATGCTTGCTTCTAACCGGAACTGGACAATATTCTTTTCAGGTTCGACGATCACATCAATGTTTCGCGCATGCAATTTTTCCATAAGGAAAGGCATTCTAGAATTTCTGGAGCCGTAGCTGATGCTGTGGTTCCATGCGTACGGAAGAACAAACCCGTCCACAGTGAAAAATTCCAAAACATCTAAAAGAAATTATGTTATAAACAGTCTCTTGCACATCTTCATAGAGATGACATATTTAAAATTTAAATGTAATCCCTTGAGAAATGTGATATCAGTTGGCTCCATAAACTTATAACATTTTATGCTTATGGCATTAAAATGACGGAATTCAAGGGCACATAACTCAAGAATGTGTGTATTATTCGGCATGAAAGCTGTATTTTGCACATCTACATTTCATGGTGATAATACATTTGAAGTTTCAATTTAATCGCCTCAGAAATGAGGAAGTACATGAAGTCTGCTACATAAATGTATAACATTTTATGGCTGACCAACAAAACAAGCAAGACTAGAATATATCACCCATTGGTGCAAAAAGGTACCATGTGCCTCCTTATTTCAATGCCACATGGTATCTTTTTGCACCAAGGGGGCGATAACCACTTTCAAACTTTGTTTTCTAGAATATAAGAATTAACCTGGTCCAGTCTTGGTGTAATCCTCCCAGAACGGTGTCATTTTGACCAGCCTGCTGGCCTCAATCTCCGGCACCTCCCCTCTCACCACGAGATCCACATGCAATACGCCTTTGGTGTCAACCCCTTTACCATACTGCGAAACACGCAGAATTTCACCTGGAATACAATTTTAATATCAAGGCATTTTTAGACAAGAGATGTGTTTGTCAGATACACAATGCCCCCTATTGCACCGATTTGAAAAAAAAGTTTTTGTTTTTTTTACCTTTAACCTTGAAGGATGACCTTGACCTTGAAATTCCACCACTCAAAATGTGCAGCTTCATGAGAACGCCACTTTGAAAATTTTTTATTTTATTTTTTACCTTTGACCTTGAAGGATGACCTTGACCTTGAAGGATGACCTTGACCTTGAACTTCCACCACTCAAAATGTGCAGCTTCATGGTAACGCCGCTTTTTTTTTTTTGACCTTTGACCTTGAAGGATGACCTTGACCTTGAAGGATAACCTTGACCTTGAACTCCACCACTCAAAATGTGCAGCTTCATGAGATACACATGCATGCCAAATATCAAGTTGCTATCTTCAAAAGTGAAAAAGTTATGGCCAATGTTAAAGTTTTCGGACGGACAGACAGACTGACATACACACATACTGACATACTGACTGACGGACAGTTCAACTGCTATATGCCACCCTACCGGGAGCATAAAAATGTATAAAAAAAATCTCAATTCGATGCAACTGCCCCTTTTACATAATTATAACATATTTACAAATCTCTTTAGAAATCTTACAATACCATTCAAATTTTCCTTATTAAATATTAGTTACAGCAAATCTCTTAAGAAAATCCCAAACCTCTCTATCTTACCTGTTGTATCTCACAATCCTATGAAAAATCCCATTATCTTACCTATGGTAAGAATCTCACAATGTTATGACATCACCCTATATTACCTGTTGTATCTCACAATCCTATGAAATCCCCCTATATTACCTATGGTTAGAATCTCACAATGTTATGAAATCACCCTATATTACCTGTGGTATACTGGACCTAAATCTCCCATGCCAACTCCCTCTTGGTCAGAGTGTAGTCATTGGAGGCTCCGCTGAGAATCTCACAATCCTATGACATTGCCATATCTTATCTGTGGCGCGATTCTCACAATACTCTGAAATCGCAATATTTATTATTGCAAATCTGTCGAAAATCTTACAATCCTATGAAATCTCCCTTTTCTTACCTGTGAAGACTGACAATCCTATGAAATCTTACCAGTGGTATACTGGACCTGGACCTCCCTTGCAAACTCTCCCTTGGTCAGTTTGTAACCATTGTACGCTCCGTCCAGCTCAGTTGCAGTGCTCCAGTAGAGCGGACTCAGAATTGGCAGGAGATGCCGGAAATGGGGAACTGGAAATAACTAGAAATTGTCACTGTCCTGACGACTACCCCCTGACCCAGCATTTAGAAATAAATGTAGCATATTGTAATAAATAAAAATTTGATGCTTTACTTTATAAAACAAAAAAACACAATAAAATGCTACAGCAATTATTAAACGTTTGGGCCTTGTGGTTTAAGATGAAAATATTGTTTTTATTGGTTATTCTTACACTACGGGTGGGGCCAGTTTTTACCCCAGGGTAATGATTTGATGAAACTAAGCAGCTGGCAAATATACAATTTTCCATAAAAAGAATGACACATCTGGACATTTTGTCTTAAGTAACAAAAATAATGTTCCTAAGTTGAAACAAGAGATGTGTTTGTAAGAAACACAGTGCCACCTACTGCGCCGCTTTGAAGCCATATATTTGACCTTGACCTTTCACCACTAAAAATGTGCAGCTCCACGAGATACACATGCATGCCAAATATCAAGTTGCTATCTTTAATATTGCAAAAGTTATAGCAATAGTTTAAACAAGGTTAAAGTTTGTGGCAGACACATACAATGAGAGACAGACATACAGGCCAAAAACAATATACCCCCAATCATTCGATCCGGGGACATAAAAAGGGGCATGACTTTTGTAATTTTTGCCGTATGGCGATACAAATTGCACAGGCACAACTTCTGATCATAAGGCACAATCCTTGCAAGTTTAAATTTTGTACCGTGATTAGCATAGAAGAACTTCTCTCGCCAAATGAGCATCAACGGACAGATAGACAGACATACATTTTTTTCTTGAAAAAAATAATAAAGTGTTGTTTTTTTTGTAAATACAAAAAGAGAATCTTTTTCTTGGAAAATCCTAATGATTTTTTTCTTAGAAATGCCATAATTGCAATCTTTAATTTTGTAGTCCAGTGCTGTACCAACTGAGATGTAAATAAGAGTTGCGTTCTGAGAAACCAGGGCTAAATGCATGTGCGTAAAGTGTCGTCCCAGATTAGCCTGTGCAGTCTGCACAAGCTTATCAGGGACAACGCTTTCCGCTTTTCTGGCATTTTTCATTTTAACAAAGTCTCTTCTTAGCAAAAATTCTATTAAGATGGAGAATGTTGTCCTTGATAAGCCTGTGAAGACTGCACAGGCTTACATCAGATGACATTGATTGCACATGGATTAAGCCCCATTTTCCCAAAGCGAGGCTCAAATGTAGAACATTTTAACCCTTTGCATGCTGGGAAATTTGTTGTGTGCTAAAATGTTGTCTGCTGAATTTCTAAAATTAGCATTTTCTTCGATTTATTTCAAGGAATACTATCAGAATAGCAAACAGTTTGGATCCTGATGAGACGCCACGTTCTGTGGCGTCTCATCTGCATCCAAACTGTTTGCAAAGGCCTTCAAAATTCGGTTCCAGCACTGAAAGGGTTAATATGTGATTTTAATCAGATTGAAATTGCAATATTCCCCTGCAAGCTAACAGCTGAACCTAGTTCTGACGGTATTCCCTCCAAAGTGACATTCACAAGGGTGGCAGTGTTGCCCGGCAACGGAACCATGTGGGCGGTCAGTCGCGCACCGCTTATTTTGACGCTGTTTATGCTGCCTATCAAACTTCCCTCTCCAAGTATGGGGATTTCTGAAGTTCAGCAGTCAGAACATGTAACAATTCATTACCTATAACAATGTCAGGCTGTACAATATTTCACTTTTAATAGTACAGCTACTGGAATAAGTAAATTATAAAGTTTAGAGAGCAAGTCCAAATATTCATCTCATTACTTGCTGAGAGCAAGCAAGTGGTAAAAGCTCGCCTATATATCTCTAAAATATCTTTGAAAGCATGACAGAAAATATATTAATGCAGGGTACAAAGTCAGCTAATTTCAACATACCAGTTTGATTAAAGTGAGGGGTAAAGTTGTACAAATCTCAATAAAGATATTGTAAAAAATATGGTGCCCCACTTGTGATCAGGAGAATTCCATTTTCGCTTTGAGAATAATGAGTTATCTTTAAAAAAAATAATGTACAAGAAATGTGTCCAGCAAACACAGATGCACATCGCCCCACACCCCGAATTAAACTGGACAAAAACAAAAGTGTTTGGAGGTAATCATGTGAATTTATATTTAAAGAAATTAAGTACAAAAATGAACAAAGAGCAATAACTCTCAAAATAAGGGAACAAGAGTTAGTTTGACTAGAGTACTACAATTAATAAATGAGATATACCTACCTATTAAATCTAAAGTGTATACCTCTTAGTTTTCAAGAAATGCTCTGCTCAAAATTTAAGTTATTTTTCAAAGGCAATAATTCTTAAATCTGCAGAGCATTAGGGTTAAAATTCTTGTGCAATGCATATTCCCTTCATAATATCTATAACTATTAAGTTAAAAGTGGATATCTCTTTTAGGTTTTTGAGACATGCTTCGGACAAAATTTAAGTAAACAAGAGCACCGCCACACTCGGCTATGGGTGCAGTTTTGAATAAATGAAAGCTTGTCAAAAAATTTTTTAAAGGTCACAGTGACCTTAACCTTTGACCTAGTGACCCAAAAATGGGTGTGGCGTGTAGAACTGATCAAGGTGCATCTACATATGATGTTTCAAAGTTGTAGGTGGAAGCAATTTGATTTAAGAGCCAATGTTCAAAGCCTTAACAAAATGTTAAGGTTTTAGCTCGACGCGAACAGCGGACGACACGACGAGCTGGCTATGACAATACCTTGGGTTTTCTTCGAGCTAACAAATTAACCATGGGCAAAAACTTTGAGAACAGGGAAGCAATAGTTATGGTTCCTTTGCATTGCACATCCCTTATTGGGCCTTAATGAAATCTACATTACCTATCAAGATAATATGTGTTTTAAGTTTTGAGATATGCTACAGACAAAACTTGAGTACAAAAAATAACCAAAGGCAATAATTCAACGGCCCTTTTTAAAAAGTACCAAAGGGATGAGGCTGGTTATTAATCTTTGCCTCCTTTTTATGCTAACATTCATTCTTAGAAAGTTTGGGGACAATCCCATAAAAACTGGTTGGGTTTAAGAGAAGAAGTCAACAAGTGCGGAATTCAGTGGTGGACGGTCCAGAAACTATCCGCCTCCCTTCAGGGGCTTAAAAAACACTGAACTAGTCATTAACGAAATCATATTTAAAATTATTCCTATTACACATTTGGACACAATCAAGCTACGATCGTAAGTTGATTTTTTCCAAAATGTTTCATTTATCAACTCCGTGAAAAGGTACTCTACATAAAAATTTCTAATTTTAGACAAAGGCTTTAATACAAAATTTGTCATAACTTACCACTTGGAAATTTATCAATCTAAATTATGGTCCATTTGAAAAAATAAAATACGCACTGTAACAAGATGTGATGAAGCAATCCATGATTTGCTCCCTTTCACCGTGGCAATCCAGTCCGCCATTTTGACGTCTTTCACATGACCTTGACCTAGTTTTTCTTCCTGCGTCACAAGTACGTGCGCATTGGCTCCAGTCAGACCAGATGGACCACCTGCCATCAACTAATCCGGAAAATAGTTACTGTTACTAGGAGAACAATTTAGTAGAGATACTAAAGATATGAATCTTGCTCTGGGAAAATGTGGTTTAATGCATGTGCGTAAAGTGTGGGGTTTAATGCATGTGCGTAATGTGTGGGGTTTAATGCATGTGCGTAAAGTGTGTAGTTTAATGCATGTGCGTAAAGTGTGGGGTTTAATGCATGTGCGTAAAGTGTGGGGTTTAATGCATGTGCATAAAGTGTGGGGCTTAATTCATATGCGTTAAGTGTGGGATTTAATGCTTGTGCGTAAAGTGTGGGGTTTAATGCATATGCGTTAAGTGTGGGATTTAATGCTTGTGCGTAAAGTGTGGGGTTTAATGCATGTGCGTAAAGTGTGGGGTTTAATTCATGTGCGTTAAGTGTGGGATTTAATGCTTGTGCGTAAAGTGTGGGGCTTAATGCATGTGCGTAAAGTGTGGGGTTTAATTCATGTGCGTTAAGTGTGGGGTTTAATGCTTGTGTGTAAAGTGTGGGGCTTAATGCATGTTTGTAAAGTGTGCGGTTTAATACACGTGTGTAAAGTGTGGGTTTAATGCATGTGTGTAAAGTGTGCGGTTTAATGCACGTGTGTAAAGTGTGATGTTTAATGCATGTGTGTAAAGTTTGCGGTTTAATGCACGTGTGTAAAGTGTGGGGTTTAATGCATGTGTGTAAAGTGTGCGGTTTAATGCACGTGTGGAAAGTGTCATCCCAGATCAGCCTGAGCAGTCCATCTTGTTGTTAAAGAGAAGAGAATTATGTTAAACCTTTTATTTTTGACAGTGACTTTGATAATGAATATTTAAATGTTTCCATGCTTTAGACATGAAGGGGACACCACTGCAGGCCATGACAAAAGGACATGTTAACCGACTGACAAGAATAACGCTTAACAAGACCAATTGTATATTCAAGATAACTTTCGAAAAATGTGCCAGCATATAAGTTTTATAAAACATATGCTAATGATCATAAAAACTCTGAATACTTTTAAAACAGTATTTCAGTGACATGGTAAATTGATTAAACAATAGCAAAATGGAGGCTTATTTGGGAAACAATTTGTTCTTTTTTTTTTGTTATAAGAAAACCGTTTTTCCTCCATTAAGGCATAAAATATTATGTGCGCACTATACATGGTTGCACACTTTAGATGGCAAGGTATGTGATACTACTTATCTGGATTGCTCCATACTGGTAAACACATGATTTTACCAGTTGGTTGCGTGAGTGGCTCTAAGGGGTATGTTGAGTATGGAAGATTTATACAGTCAAACAGAGGTCTTTTTTAACTGTGATTTTCAGCTGCAAATCTTTTGCAAATGTTAATCACCAGTGAAATCACCAGTGTAAGTACTTGAAATGTAAATCAAACCAAAGGATAGTGATTGCATAAGATTAATAAATCATCGTCAGATAAAAACCAGCCACACAAACCTGTAACATGTGACCTTGATGTGGCGTGTTCAGAAATCCACTCGAACAAACAAACATTGCACACTGCCCTAACGTTTTTCACTCTGCCCTACTCTTGTATTTTAGTGCAAAGTCTGATAACAAACTACCAAATTCAGTTGTCTTTAACTATGCAAAAATTTTGTTAATGATATTAAGCTGTCATACTTCAATTATTTTCTGTTCATAATTCTGGCATATTTTAAACATATCCTAATATATCCTAAGAGATACAGGTATGTTGAAATAATTTTTCAAGTTATACAAATAATTAATATATGGCAATAAAAATAGATCAGATATATTTATCTTAAAGTACTCCGTTCTTTCAAATAATTAAATACCAGATAGTCATTATATTCTCTTTGAATTCAGATACATCAACCCTGATTCATATTGAAATACAATTACAGAACATATAGATAATACAAAACTGTTGCAGCGTTCAGCAATTTATGTATTATTATTTTGAATAAAAGTCATCAATTTAAAGTAGCATAAAATTATATTGCTTGGCTAGCTGCTACATACTGGTATGTACCCTTGAAAACCCTAGTAAGAGATTGTGCTATTTGGGCTACTTTATACAATGGCTTAGATGGCTTATAAGATAAGCGGGGTAAACAAACAATTTTTATAGCGAATTAGTGTAGGACTTATGACCCACGCCAAGCAAAAATTGGTCTTATGCCATTTGTTACAATCTTAGCTCCAGACCAGCCTGCGCATCTGGGTAGTCTGCTGTGGAGCTGCTATGTCCACTTATAAGACTATTAAACGTTGCATGATTTTTTAGCGGGCAGCATAGCTCTTGACCAGACTGCACGGATGCAAAGGCTAGTCTTGAGCTATGCTGGCCACATATGGCATTGGACAATTTTTTGGTCCTTTGGTATAAGACCAAAACAAATTTTTATTTCCCTTTGTCCAGCTTTAAAATTATTGATTTTTATTGTTTATTGCAGGGAATGGGGTGGGCTGCAAATGTTCTTGGACTGCTTCTATTGGTCAGTCCTTATCCAGGAAACTGTGGTCCTATTGGTCAGCTAAATTTAGAAGTTGAGGTAACCGGCAATAACATTGAAATGTCATGGACAGTGAATACAACAGTTCAAAACATCTATGGATTCAAAGCCTTTCTCTACAATGATCAACATCAGACGCTCTACACTTCATCAGTTATTCAAAGTCAAGAACGCGAAATGACGATAAGTTACGAACTGAAAGGCACTTGCAACATCTGCATCCAACAGCTGCTTAACCACACTGAGGTTCTGCAGGAAGATTGCAAAAAAGTCAAGGTCAGTGACCTCAAAATGGTGATAGGAATCATGGCTGGCGCCATATTTCTGTTTCTTTGCCTAATGACCCTAGCATATATCATCTATAAGGATAAGAATATAGCTAAGATAGACTATGCAAAGTTTGAGAGCCATATTGAACAAAGGGTTATTACAGAGCGACCAAGTGACAGCAACAAAACTGTTCTTCAAGACACGAAGTCCGTTACGAGAAATGTAGATGTTGCCAACAGAGGGGAAACAAGGCAGGAAAATGATGCCAACAAGAAAACCAGAAAGGAATCAGATACATTAGAAATAACCGATACCAAGGAACCAAACGAATTAAATAGAAAAGTTATACTTTTTTCGGACAAAGCCATACAAAGTGGGCAAGAGGAAAATGTGCAATGGTTATCTAAAACTGATTCAAACAGGTGCAGAGGTACCAAAAGGCCAAGTTCATCAAAGACAAATGTAACATATGACCAGAGCATCTTGCAGAAAAAAACAGAAATATATGTTGTTAAACTATAAGATGAAAGGTCCATTTCAAAGTTATATGTTGTCCATTATATATTATTATATTATATTATATTAAAAGAAATATAATAAGACATTCTTGAGTTGAACTCCCATTGATTCTAAACTTCACTTTTAGTCTCAACTGCCTAAGACAATTCCAATATACTTTTGTGTAGGAAGAAGGTTTGTGGTGGAGTTGTATATGCTTTTAACTTCCTTTAATACAGCTTATTCAAAAGAAATGTCTGAATGATGCTTCAGAATAAATCATAACAATTACAATCAGAAAATTATTTTTACCATTCCTTAAGATAGCATCAATTTAAAATCCACTTAAATGCAATGTGTCAGGTTTAATTTTCTTATTATATCATTTTTTTAATTAATAAAAAAGTTAAATAACACTATTTGCCTTTTGTGATCCGTGCAGTTACTTTATTCATAACAAATGCATAAACAAAATAAATTTGTTTCATTTATTCCAGTATTATTACCACATTTAAAATTTGAAGAAAATGAAGTTGAAACATTTTGAGTTGGTTGAGCTGCTCAAATATGGCTGCGTTAGCCTGTGAAAGCTAAAAAATTAAAGTACTTCAGAATATAATTGTTTTTAAGTATTTAAATGTTTCATTTTGATAAAGACCAACTTGCATTATCGTTAAAAGTTCTTTCTACGAGGACAGGAATGGCCACATTTGGTGTTGCTTACTTAACCCCATAATTACAAGACTATAAACTATATGCAATATTAATGGATGGGTGGGCATACAATTAATAAGTTCTTTAATTGGTGCTTATGCTTGTTTTCTACCAACATGATTCAAACATTACAAGTAATGTGGTTTCTTGAGTGGTGACACAGTTTAAAATATATTTGACCTGCTGACCTAGTTTTTGGCACACTAGACTTGGCCTAGATATTGTCAAAATAAACATTCTGAAAAGGTTTCAAAACCATAAGTAATTTTTCTGCGATTTACATAGTCACCTCGTTTTTGGTTACACATTAACCATATTCAAACTAAACAATTTGACCAATTTTCCAGTATTATAAACATTCTCAATTTTTGAGCTCCACTCAGACAATTAGATTTGAGTTTTCACTCAGTTGAGTATTGAGAATGTGGGTCACTTCTCAAACAATCTCAAATCTCAGCTATGACAATATGCACATATTCCTCTTCAAACCCAGGGTTGAGACTGACTCAAAACAAACAAAAAACTTCTGTGATCACTGAATTGAGAATGATTGTCAAACTGATCCAAATATTGACAAAAAAGCTCAAAGTTGAGTCAGAACATTAACTTAAATATGTTTAAGATATATATCGGCTACTGTAAACTTTCACACAGATATTAAAAGCCACTCACCAGGGCAGGGTACTTGGTTGCAGGTCTCCGCTTCATCAGACCTGCCAGGACAGGGGCGCCCGTCATTGCTAGGCGATGGAGAGTCACACTGGCGATAGCGACGTCTCAGACCCCCGTTACAGCTGACTGAACACTCCCCATACTGTCCCCATGGGGACCATCCTCCATGTACTGCAAGATGCATCAGGGCCAATCACAATAAATATCACCTAGGAAGCACTTTAATTCACTTATTCTTCAGTGCAATTTTCGAATGAAACTTGTGATTTTATATGAGATCTGATGGAAAAGCCATAAAACAAAGTTTCCTTAAATAATTGTGCGAATTGACCATTTTATGTAATTAAGTAAAGCTTTGTGTATATAATGCAGAAAGGGTATAACTGCAGTAATTTTTAAAATTGGATAATAAAATATCCACATGCACCACTTAACATCATAAGGAACTATCCATGCAAGTTTTAATGTTGTGCCTTAAAGTGTTAGAGTACTTCTTTAAAGTGTGCGTCAATCTAACGACAGATGAACATAAATCAGTGGCGATTTCTATATATTACCCACAACATAATAGAATGGGTATAATAACTGCAGAAAAGGTATGAAGTTACCTGAACAATGTTCACTATTGCAAGCCATTGTGTCGTTCCCAGACCCTGTACAAAAAAGCAAAACAAGTTCGAACTAGTATCTTACCTTTAATTATCCTTTAAAATCCATATAATAATCCATTTAACTCAATAATTGACGATTTTGCATCTAGGGTCTTTAATAATTATTTTAGCATAGTTAAATAAAGACCCTTATGCCATCCTATCACTATATTCAAATGAGTTTACGAACTCAATAAACTTTCTTCTTCGTTACACGCTACGTCATGTACTCTTCATTACTGCTGTTAAAATGAACCGGAGCAGTTTATCAAATAATAGCCGTTGGTAAACGCGGTTGCATTTGCAGATTTCTGCATACAAACATAATTATGTTTAAACTTGCAAACTTTTTTATTTGTCTATGGTAAATGCGCTCATTGTACAAGAAAATAATTTACCGTAATTACTCTATGTTTTCGGACACTCTTAGTTTTCGGACACCCTTTTTTTAGCAAAAATAATTATTTTTTGTGACTCTTAATTTTCGGACACTCAAGTTTTCGTCCATAATTAATGTCTCTAAGTTTTCGGACAGTATATTTAACAGCGATATTTTTCCGAATTTCGATCTTGTATTTGATTTCTAATGACACTTCGATCATGGGATTTTTCAACCGGATGAACATCATACAACATGGCAGGTTTATGTCTGAAGGCAACGGACCATTACATTTGCGTTATTGGGTTAATGACCTTGTAAACCAGTATTAATCAATGGTTTCGCCCGATAGCATAAGCGTTATGACAATTACAAGGGGTGGTGCAAATTAACAGTTCAATTATCTACCGCAATGGTACTACCCCTGCTCAGTAAAAAAACTGTGACAAACACTAAACGCTTCAAAGTGTGATGCACCCTATTGCAAGTTTTACAAACAATTAGACAACAACTATCGGATATAAACAAACAAAGAATCCATAGTTTGCTTTTTTATTAATTACAGGTTCATACTAGCGAGTATCGGTACATCACATGCTCATCATTTAACTCGTTGATCAAAGTACAGCCTTATAGTAATTTTCGTTCAAATAAATTAAGCATTTCCTATTATCGGTAGTCGTTGATGCAATTGACGCTATTTTCGGACACTCCAATTTTCGACTCTAAGTTTTCGGACACATGTTTATTGTGAATATTTTTCGTATCTAAATTTTCGGACACGAAAAAAATTAATTATTTTTAAGTGTCCGAAAACATAGAGTAATTACGGTAATATATAAATACACAAAGAATGAAAACATTCCATTACACAACAAATAAATGAGTGGATAATACCCGTGTACAAAATGGGACGTTCCGAATGCCAGTGTGGTGCAATTTTTACCTTCTTATACTTTACACAGCTCTATGCCTAACGTGAATTAAATCGGAAAGCAAATATTGCAGATTATTATGAATTGTGCGATATTTGTATGGCTTGTTGTACATTCTTAAATCTCAAAAGTATATGCATGGGTTATACAGTACATGTACATGTGAAATAAGTTGCGTTTATAATAAATCGTCAATTTTTTTTTTGGGGGGGGAAATGATGCAATAAGTGTCATTTTCAGCTGATTCATCATTATACGGATGGCGAAAAATTATGTCATATGACTAGATTTAAAGGTTGAAGGTCGTATAATTTTGAAGCTAAAGTTGTCTCGACTTTATTTCTTATGAAAAATCATTCAGTGGTAAAGTAAAAAATAGTCCGTACACGCGACAGGTATATCCCACAGTGTTGAATACAGACTAGTATATTTTATAAGGAGTTATACCGTCAATGTCGCGTTGAAAATGGGATAAATAATTATATATTGTCATTATGATCTCTATATATATTGCCATTATGATGTACTATCAAATTAATTTAATTAATGTGCGACTTTGGAAAACACACTTGAGATAAAATAACACACGCTTCAGTACGAATTGATATCCCCTGAATCGAAATATTAAAACACACAAATCGTGATTCATCGACTCTCTCCGGAATCCACCGCTTAAAGAAAATCACGTGTACACACAAAACAACGTAATGGATAATAAGTCGTGTAACATGGAGAACGTTCGAATCACAAGGGCCAGTCAAAAAACAGTATATATAAGAAAAAGTTTCTTATATATACTATTTTTTTTTGACTGGCCACTGTGGTTCGAATTCAAAGTGAGTGTAATAAACTTCTATTTTAAATAGATCTATCGTTTGTTTATTTTCTTTTTCATTGTTTGCGTAGGGTTTTCAAGACAGGAAGATTCTATGGAATGTGTTTCAAACCTATCCCATATGGTTTAATTACGCTTACTCCAGAAAATCAAAGCGCTGAAGGCACCGAAGTTGTTCGCTATTGAATAATCTTAAACGCAACTCAGTTTTCAAAATTATGTTATAGCTTGTTATATCGCAAGTTTAAAATGAATACAATCCATTCAAATTTATAAAGAGTGTGTCTTAAAGCATATGTCTAGTGTGTGCACTGTTTATCCTCATATTTATAATAATAATAGAATCATGTACATGTTGTGTTATGTGTATCTAATACTTTTTTTATTTTCTTGAAATTACTGTATTGAGCAACAATTTTGCCGACATGACAGACTTTCAATGCATCTTGTCTTGTTGTGAGCCGGAGTGTAATCATTGCCTTATTGATCCACAGTCGTCGATTTGTATTCTATGTTTAATTGGATTGAGTTGTTCAAGCTTTGAAAAAAGTAGTTGCCCTGCTTTTTAGCCCAACTGTAACCAACTTTTGAAATAAAATTTCCTGGGCATCGTCAAAAAGCACTCAAGCTAGGCTAATGAAAACTTTAACTGTAAGGGCCCTTGGTTTTTTTGTTTTATTGAAGAATGAAGTACATGACTGATTCCTTTTTATTTATGACTGATTCCTTTTAATTCGATTAACTATCGATAAACCACAGATGAACCGTAAGGACTAAAATTAACAAAAATGATTGTTATGGACCGATGGTTCCTACTTAAAGGAAAATATAATCAAGTAAGTTTCCAATCAAAGATTATATACATGTACAATGTAGATTCTACACATAAACAGATGTTATCACGACTTGTGGCAGTCGTTCCCTTGTCAATTAAAGGGACATTTTCATTTTTTAACTATCCCGTGCCTATATATTTTAATTGATACTAAATGTGCTAAGTTGTGAAGCTGTATCGACGGACAACGATGGCTGGTACCCGAACTCAGCACTTTTAACCGAATTAAAAAGTCTTTTTAAGTTGATATTTGACGACATATACCTCTAAAATGTAATATTTCCAATGCCCCAGGCATGGGTGATAACGTGTAAGGGATACAAAATATAATTAACTGGTGATTTAGAGAGGGTTTCTATTTGTGAACTGAAGAAAACCTAACTGGAAAACATTAAAATATGCAATGGACACTGAAATCATGCTCAAAGTGTTCAAATAACGTATTTAATGAGTGCCCCGTAAACTGCGGTAAGATACGTTAACACATTTTGGTAACACATCTTTTGTATGAAATAATGTAAATAAAGTGTGAATTATATGTATATGACATTGGCAGTGGTCACATTATATGTTTATAATAGTAATAAGACTAATTGTTTGAGAATTAAAAACACCACAAATGGACTAAATTCGAATTGTCAATTGTTGCGTACATTTTGTGTAAGATACGTTAACACTCTGTCGACTGAATAATCAAAATGAACACGTCTATGATATTCCAGGTTAAGATTCCTTAACCCTTTGCATGCTGTGAAATTTGTCGTCTGCTAAAATGTCGTCTGCTTAATTTCTAAAATTAGCATTTTCTTCGATTTTTTTCAAAGAATACTATCAGAATAGCAAACAGTTTGGATCCTGATGAGACGCCACGTTCTGTGGCGTCTCATCTGAATCCAAACTGTTTGCAAAGGCCTTCAAAATTCGGTTCCCGCACTGAAAGGGTTAATCGCCTGCTCTATAATGACAAGATATAGCACATTTATTGTAATTCGAACCACAAACATTATGATGGTAATAAAAACTAAACAAAAATGGTAAGATACGTTATGGTAAGATTAATGGTTTGGTATGGTTAATATGCTTTTAAGTAATCAGTTTTCTATTTGTCAAAATCCTATATTTAGATTCTTTAAACCACACACGTGCATAACTAATATTATATAGACTTTACAGAATCATGTTCTTGGGAAATATCCATAGTTTTTGTAGGCAGGTTGATTATAACTTGATTTAAAGTTTGATTTTGGACCCGTGGTTAATTTAATACGTAATAGCTGTGATAAGTTACCGTTTTAGAATAATACGTTTTGTGTTTAACATGACATTATACTTTAAACTTAATATTTAATGGTCTTGTTAATGAATAGATGTGCTGTTTTGTGCATAGAACGTAACAAACAGACTTAACGTATCTTACATAAGTTAACGTATAATACACGCGCTATGTTATGTTTAGGGCACAATGTTTATAAGATGAATTTTTTTCTGTCAGTATATGCGTGCTTGGTTGATATAACAAGGGTCAACATTACATTACAATGTAAGTATGTATATATTTTGACGGAGTATTAGGCCTTGTGCTTTTGATATTGTATTTAACGTATCTTACAATTTTGCTCACGTATCTTACATTTCTATCCGAACTCCACCATGGGTATATCAGAAAGAATACATTGATAGGGAAATAATTTGAATGTGAATGACCTGCAGGGACATGGTAATTTAAATAATTGGACATGTTACAGAAGTAGATGAGCTAGATACCTTCATGAAATGCGCAATGACCTAAAGCAGGTTGTTTACAATAAACTGCACAATCTGTGTTTCATGGAAAATGTAGACTTTAAAAAACATATATTAATAATCCCATTAAAGAAGACCGCTGTCTTTTTTTTCAATTTACCATATCTAATAGCTGTCACTTTGTTAGTACATGATCTTTTCTTGGCACTGTATACAGTTAAGATGATAAAAATATTCACACAAATTATAATTTAAAAGAACTTGACAACGAGATTGCTCCTAATGTTAGATTTCATACGATTTTATATACATCACATTTATTTAAAATTCATTTTGATCTTACTTTATTATACCGGTATATGACTACCAACGCGCTACTTATAATGTTACACTTCTGGCATACAGAGTTTGATAATGATCTAACTTGATTCTTTAACAGAAAAAACAATGAACTAAAGCGATGTGTTTATAAGCACATGTAGCAATTTGCATAATTTCTCTTTTTCATTGAGAATGTAGACTGTGTATTTTTATTAATGGAATTTTATAGATAGAGCCACTGCATTAATAAAACATCGACTAATTAATAGTTTAAACAGGTATTGAGCAACAGACTAGGCACGAAGTTGTTCTCTAAGAAAGATTTACACTGTAAGATACGTTAATATATATATATATATATATATATATATATATATATATATATATATATATATATATATATATATATATATATATATATATAAGCTTAAACTAGCAAGCATCTTTAGAAAAAAGGAGTTTTGTTGACACTCAGGTTAAATGTAAGATACGTTAACAATTTTATCTTTTTGCAGTTATTTCAGCAAGTGGTCTTGTTTAGACTTTTAAAAAAATTTACTACTAGAGAAAGGCAAGTTAGTCATTCTTTGATATGTTTTTGTTCTAAAAAGCGCTTTTTGCAATGCATGATTTTCTTTTGTAAGATACGTTAAAAAGCAGTACAATTCCTTTTACAAAAATATGAAACATTGTCTGCACACATGAACTGCAAATTATTTCACTGTAAATGAGATACTAATGTATTGACAGCGATGATTTGGAAGAATCTGTTTGTCTTACAAGTACACTATACATGACAGGAAGCTATCCTTGATCTCGTTTATTTTATATATATTTATTATAACTGTTATGATAAACTATTCCTTAAAAGGCAAAGTCATACGGAAAAACTTATCATGATTATTATAATACATCATTCCTTCACTCAAATGAATAATATATCTTTGGATAGTTGTCAATTTTGTAGTTTTAATTTGAAATGATATTATATATCACGTATCTTACAGAGTATATTATATATACGATTTTGTAGTGACTGTCATGTTTTATTGATAGCAAACACAATGTACCATATCCGATTTTTTATCATTCAAAGTCTAAAGTTTCAAAAGGTTGCATCAAAATTTCACTAACTGCAAGTTCGTTTTTAACTACTTTTAAAAATGAAAATGTCCCTTTTATTGACAATGGGCGATAATTTTTCATATTATGTAGACAGTTTGCTCCCAAAATATTAATATCATTGAGTTAAATTATTAAAATAAAAATAAGTTTTGATTACATTTGCTAATTAAATTATTAATAATGAAATAATTTGCAAGAAAAGTGCAATTCTGTTTTAATTAGTTATTAGTAAAAATGAAAATATCAGTTACATCCAATAATGTGATTATAAACATATGAATGCATGAAAAAAAACTGTTGACAGTTACATAGTTTATTTATTTATCATATTTAACTGTTACAAGGAAAACAGTTTTGACATTAATATAAATGTAATTTTACCATTTTTCAATTCACCAATAGACCCTTATTGGATTAAAAACAACAAATAACTACAGTTCCACAATCCTGCCGACGTTTAATGTTTGGTAATACCGACAACTATAATAATAATAATTATTATTATTATTATTATTATTATTATTATTATTATTATTATTATTATTATTATTATTATTATTATTATTATTATACTCAAAATGTTCGGTGCATCAAGCCAAGATGGTTACTCAATAAACACGAGATCTATTTTACGAACGGATCCGGAAATAGTCGATGTATCACAAATGGCACACATTACACTCCCTTGGACAACTTTCGTATTCAATGCGAGCGCAATCTTCCTCAGATTTTAAACTTTATCTGCGGAATGTAATTTTTATTGTTTTCAGCAGGCAGTCTTTTTTAATGAAGATACATATGGGCTATGTTGAAAATGTGATCCATATGGTGTAATTGCACTTACTTCAGTTACTAAACGTTTATAATCATTAACTGAATACATTAATTTTAAGAAGTAGCAAACTCGAGATTAGAGCACTAACAAGGAGCGCTATTTAAAAATTCTTTGCAAATCAGATTTGTTTCATTTGTTGTACAGTTTTGTTTCGAACAAGTCTAAATGAAACTCTGTCTGACAATGATTGCCCTATTCGTGTATTTATTGTCCTAATTATTGATAGACAATCAAAAGCATATTTAAATACCATTGACAAATCGATATAGACGGGAGTATCGATTACACACTATCGGTAGTCGTTTAGTACACCAAAATAAATGAATTATTCAATAAGCATAATTTCGACATGGAAAACATGTATATACTTCGGTCGTTTGTGTTTACCTTATTTGTTATAGCTTAGTTTTACTTTTCTTATATTTGTTACAATCTCAAATTTCTCTACGCAACTGTTGCATACGTTCAATTTGTGGATTGTGTTTTTCTTCAGCTAGCGAGAGTGATGGGTCACATAAATAAAAGACATAACTAAGCATGTTTTATTGTCCTTTTGGTGTATAGCCCATCTTTTCTAAAGTGTCAAAGCTCGACTATTTCCACAAGATTAGCATCAAATAATGGTAAAATATTGGTTCAGTCATTTTAAGCTTTATAAGTTCTAGCAGAAGACTGAACACGATAAGTGATTTCGGAAAGTCGTGTTATTCAGGTTCACGTTTGCTCTCCACTAAAATCACAACACATTCATATACATTTTGGACAGAATACATTATTGATTGTGAGAAAAATGCGTCATACGTTGATTATAAATATATTTCAAGAATGCCTGCATGCGTTCATGCATGTATTCCTTGTTCTCTCGTTCATTCAAAATTATATACTACAATTGCTTAAAACATGTTCTTAGACGCAACACGAACGGACCTGGATAAAGATCAGTTAAACATACCGGAAGAAAACGCTGATTGATCAGTGAAATTGCAGACTTGTGTAATCGGTAAATTAAACTTTAAAAATTAATGAAAGTAAATAAAAATTAATTAATATGTTAAAACGTTCAATTTTATGTGATATCTATAGCTAAGTTAATAACCATTTCTTATTATACGCCCGTTTTTCAAAAACGGGACGTATTATAGTTTCACCCTTGGCGGGTAGGCGGGCGGAAAGGCGGGCGGGTAGGCGGGCGGGCGGCGGCGTCTACAGCAGTTTCCGCTCTCTATTTCCAATAGTTTTCATCCGGTCTTCACCAAACTTGGTCAGAAGTTGTATCTAGACAATATCTAGGTCAAGTTTGAATATGGGTCATGCCGTGTCAAAAACTAGGTCACGGGATCACTTAGTGCATTTCAAGGATCTAGCATGGTTTCCCCTCTCTAATTGAAGAAGTTTTCATCCGATCTTCACCAAATTTGGTCAGAAGTTGTATCTAGACAATATTTAGGTCAATTTCGAATATGGGTCATGCCGGGTCAAAAACTAGGTCACGAGGTCACTTAGTGCATTTCATGCATTTAGCATGGTGTCCGCTCTCTAATTGAAGTAGTTTTCCTCCGATCTTCATCAAATTTGATCAGAAGTTGTATCTAGACAATATCTACGTCAAGTTTGAATATGGGTCATGCCGGGTCAAAAACTAGGTCACGGGGTCACTTAGCGCACTTCAAAGATTTAGCATGGTGTCCGCTCTCTAATTGAAGTAGTTTTCATCCGATCTTCACCAAATTTGGGTCAGAAGTTGTGTCTAAATGATGTGTAGGTCAAGTTCAAATATGGGTCATGCTGGGTCAAAAACTAGGTAACGGGGTCATCCGATCTTCGCCAAATTTAGTCGGAATTGTTGTCTAAATGATGTGTAGGTCAAGTTCAAATATGGGTCATGCGGGGTCAAAAACTAGGTCACGGGATCACTTAGTGCATTTCAAGCATTAAGCATGGTTTCCGCTCGATAAAATTGCTATTTAATATAGCAAATTTCCTTATTTTTGTGTTAAAATTGCTATTCTATATAGCAGATAAGGTACTTTTTTTACTATTCTCTCTCTTGTTATCCCCTATATTTAAATAATATTGTTGGATAAGAGCACTTTGTGAGGTTTTCCCTGCATTGAGGTATTATTTGGTCTTTTTACCAATTTTATATCACACTGTTTTAATTTTCCTTCAATTGTATTCATACTAATTTTCATTCACCGTGCACTCCCTCTGGTCCATGGGAAACAATCGTCATAGACTCCACCTCCACAATTACCTCCCTTAGACCAACCTTTTGATAATGCCCCTGCTGGTTTATTCCCCACTCATACCAGCCTACACTTCCAAATCTCTCCATCTTTTAACACTCCAGGGTGGCAACTTGTATTTTATATAAATAAATGCATATAGTACTGAACATAATGTAAATAATCTACTTTTAGTATTTTTCCCAGGAGGGCAAAGGTGCATGGCGCATTACTTTCAAAAAGGGCATTTTAGCGCGCAGTTTAGGCAAAATAGGGCAAAAAGGTTCCGTGAATAACTGAATAAGGGAGAAACATGTAATCGAATTAGAGGCAGTTATGGAAAAAAAATATAATATAAACAAGAATATTAAATGGTCATTGACTTATTTAAGTTACTTTATATTTACCTTGCAATGTACATTTTAGTGTCATGCTGTTTCAATAAACTGTACAGCACGACAAATATGAAAAAGAAATATATGTACATGAATCTGATTATACACAGAATCACTAACATATAAAAGAAACCATGTTTGTCTTATCACATTTTCTAACGATAATCTTGTCAGATGTTCAACATTGCGAGTAAACTGATCGCTAACACTCGTTCCGTGACATACATCCACATATCACAGACATTTCATTTATTCCTTCCAAATGTATGATCTTCATCGTTAATTCGATTGTTTACGACATTATTTGCCATTTTGCCGAGTCACAATTTAATTCTATATAGTCCACAATCTTGTTTAAAAGTTGTACGCGACAGGTGCGCATAGCAACGTAAAATTGTGTAATACGTCCGCCTAATACGTGATTCGCATTTTATTTAATTAGTAATCGTCTCAGTAATTATTTCAATAATTAATTATATTTAAGAGTGAAGACGATAACGATAAAGAATTAATTTGTTTGTGTTTTTAAATGTAATTACGCGTAAAAATATATGTTTTTATATCACTGACGAGGATAACATCGAGTTTTTTATCAAAAGTATCTGAAGTAACAGTCCACGATTTTATCATGGAGGAGTACACATTACCGACCGATTAGTGCGGCACTGACATTATCGATTGATATTGACACGGGTTTATTCACGCATGACTAATTCACAAACGCGCGAATCTTCGCTGGCTTAGGGCCATAATCTGATACTAGTTCAATTAATCGGTTAGATATCAAAGCACTTAGAAACGCCTATGGGCCAAACAACGAGCACAATTATCGTTAAAATCTTGCGATCAAGCATACCGTAACAAAAGAGGAAGGAAAACAGCGGGTGCTCATGATAGGACAGGGCGGCGGCATTTGGCAAGGGCAGCGTGGCGCTAAATGGCTTTGAAAAGTGGAAGAGTGGCGCTACAAGAAAAGGGCATGGCGCCGCGCCACGCTAAAACGGCCTGGGAAAAACACTTTTTTGTATGTATAAATTTATCTGTTCTGTCTCATTTTTAACTGTAAAGTTCATTGTTTAACTTATAATATTATGTGGCCCTATGAAGATGACCGTTTGGCGACATGTAAGTCATTACCCTTATTTTATAAGGGTTATTACTAATATCCCTTTAAAAAAATATTGTATTAACGCCACTCTGGGGGGTCGTCTCTTCTTCATAGCCCAATTCTCATGAGGTTCAAAACAGACAGGGTCTTATGTTGGAGCATTACGGCTATATTCCCGGTCTGCAAGTGTCCAGCATTGAACCACGCATACTCATATTTATAAATCAAAATACATAATACCATTAAAATTAAATTACAGTACCAAATAACATTGTGTGTTATATTTTTACCAAAATGCATTTAAATATGCAAATCCCCTTTCACAGAGGAGAGCTATTAAATCAGGCTCTACCCCTCCAAATAATTAATGAACATAAATTTCATATCTCCTCATTGTTTCTGTCTCCTTTGATATTACATAACCCAAACATGAGATTTACATCTATCTCTTGACTTTATTATGCATCTAAAACATATAGTGGCAATGCTGGACCACTTTGTGATCTGGAAAATCCCAATAATATTAATATTTTTTTGACCTTAAAAATATTAAACAACAGTGTAGTTTGTTTATTTCAAACACTACACACATTTGTGTAATTCTTTTCTTTTCAAATAACATGCAAATTAAAGTATTTCCATTTGATATTAACACCTAATATGCAGATCACAAAGTTAAAAGACTCTTATAAACTAATTGCAGCATATGCTTAACAATGAGTCTAGTAATAATGATGCCACATATAATAATATGTGTTTTCACCATCAATACTTATATAAATTGTGCTATTCTCTTCCATCCTCTTTCTTTTTAACATAATAATAGAAAAGAAGTAGTAGTAACAATAATATAGCATCTTCATAGTACTTCCACAGTATAAAATAACCATTCTTTATGCAATTAAGTTTAAGTATTAATGGATGTAATTATCATTTCTTGTTCCATATATTTTCTAATGAAATGCTGCATTGTTTACATTTATAAATAGCAAACTTAATGTCAAGGTCTTTCTTTGTGCAAATTTTTGTATCTCAAAACGGATTGACCAACTTGCTACTGCAAGTTAGGAAATCCGACCAATCAGAGCCATGTTTTTAAAATGCTGTCAGCCAATAAAAATTCCGCTTTTTGACAATGTTAGGCACGGCGTTGTCCAATTAATGTGTATTGTGTTTTTAACGCCTTTTGAATAATAAAGTAAAGCTTTTTTTAAACTACTAGATTTTAATCAAAGCACTGCATCCACACTGCAAAGTATCTTATATTATAATTGGTACAGCCCAGTTTATCCCACTTTTACAGCGAATTCGGTTGATTAAAGCCCCATTGATTAAATATCATCTATAATCAACGGCAGGAAATGACGTCAATAATTCGACGAAATGACGTCATAAATCCAGCAAAATTATCCAGTCAAACAAATTTTGTTTAAATAAAAAGGTTTACAAATAAAAAGTGGGATAAATAGAATAAAAGATTAGTGTTGATTATAGATCAGGTTTATCATTCTCGGCACGAAAACGAAAAAGCACTCGCCAAGGCTCGTGCTTTTTGTTTTCTAAGCCTCGCATGATAAACCTGATCTATAATCAACACTAACCTATTATTCTCTCTATAATCTGGCTGACCATATTATGGCCGTTTTCGGCTTTTTAACGCAGAGTTTTTTATGTTCAGCAGTGTGCTCGGGCAATGGTTTTTTAACCGAAGTCCCGAGGGTAAACAACTCCATACCGATGTCCGCTCTCTAATGGAAGTAGTTTTCATCCGATCTTCACCAAATTTGGTCAGAAGTTATGTCTATATATTATTTAGGTCAAGTTAAAATAGGGGTCATTCCAGGTCAAAAACTAGGTCACGATGTCACTTAGTGCATTTCAAGCATTTATCATGGTGTGCGCTCTCTAATTGAAGTAGTTTTCATCCGATCGTCACTAAATTTGGTCAGAAGTTGTGTCTAGATGATGTCCAAAACATTCAAACGGGCGTATCTTGTGACATTTTGGTTATCTTGTACGTAAATTATTTCCATGTTTAAAAGGTATTTTATTTCACGCCGATATTTTATAACAATACATACGTTTAGTCTACATCGATGCTTTGTTTATCGCTTCTATTTATAAGACAGACATCAGTGTTGATCAATAAGAAAACATTAAAGTCATAAGTATACACTGGGCTATTTTTTTATTTAAGAAACTTCGATTGTAATATGAGAATCTCCCACCTGCACAATCATGTACTTTTCATGTCGCATTATTTACAATAACTTTGGTTGTATTAACGGGAGAAAACCCTTCTGTTATAACTCAGTAAAAATCACTGCCGGTCAAATTTGCACTTAATTTGTACATTGAAATTGTTTTGTTAACTTCAAAATGCAAAATATATAGTAAAGAGAGCATTTTTAAGCAAAATAACACGCATACAATGTTTTTTTTAAGTCATTTGTTTGACTTTTTATAATTATACTTTTACAATGTCCACAGAAGCACGGCTTATTGCTATATCCAACTCAACGGATGCAAGTAGTAGTAGTATGCTAGAGCGGACATGCCAAGTACTATTTGAGTTATAAAAATAAAATGAACAAAAACATTTTCATTCATTATTGCATCCCATATTCTCAAATGAATTGATCAACTTAGTAACTAATGGTTTGTATACATTTTTTTCGAAACGTAAATTTCAGGATTATCTCACTTAAATACACGTATTGTTGTTATGGTAAGTAATATATCATGACGAGAACACATCCATTTTCAGTTCTTCCATCCCTTTGTCAAAATCCGATTTACGAAATCGTAATTCTGTCGTAGCGAATTATTTTATTCCTATCAAACAATTATGGATGACAAACACACAATCCGAAATACGAAATGGATTCGTTCGGTGCTTTTAAAGTAGTAAAAAAATACTGTTAAAACCACCACGTCAAAATTGTTTTCCCTAAAATCCTGAAAGAAACTAGATAGTATGTTTCTAGATTAGTTACCTCCCCTTATCTATCGCATACTCTATATATTATAATCAACGGATTCAACGGTTATATTTAACGGGGAACCAGTTAATTATGTGTCGTCTGAGAAGTGACGTCCCACTAGATACGTCATAAATTGCGTAATCAATTAAATGAAAAGGATAAATACGGAAGACTGGTTCGATAATATATTTTAAAGAAGAAAAAAGGATGATATATAATATAATGATAACATTCATGATGCACTCCAATAAATTTAAAAGGTAAAATATTAGCACATGTTAATCAGCGCGTAGGAATACATACTTACGATAGATCGCGGTCACGCTATGTACTGCCGGATATCAACTAGTTTATTCGACCCTGCTTTATTATGTCAATGTTTGCAACAGAGGCATGATAAATGAGTCAGATTGGCTAGCTCGGCTGGTAGAACGCTGTTCTACAAATCGAAGGATTGTGGATTTATTCCTCAGCCCGGCCATATAACTTGTGTGAGTATTGTTCGTGAGATACTCTACAGCCATTCTCTCATTAACTCCAATATTCGGTTATTGGCATAATAGACTAGTTTCACAATACTACCGCTGTTGCTATTTTTAGATATCACGTGATGAATAAACACTTAAAATGGGAAATATATATATCAAATAATTCCTGAAATGTCCTATGGTGTTGACAATATAATTACGTCGCCAAATATTCCAAAGAGTGAAGGGTTGAAATTAGATGCGGCATTTCGGGGCATTATTGGAAATGGCTACGCGTTCAGTCTCGTTCTGAAATTCTGCGAGTCACGTGACTTCGCACTCTTATCGATTTTGGCTTATTGTGGAAAGGGTCTATTATATGCGCTTGGAAATGGTCAATCAACTTACATAAGAAAAGTGTTTGATGGTTATCTGATCCCTTAGATATGACGGAAATACTGTCGAATTGCAAAAAATGAAACTCAAGCAAACTTCAACCCTACCCCACCCCCTTGAAATGGCAATCCGCGCTTGTAATAGTGAGACTGGACCTTATCAACTGAAAATCACTGCAACAGAGTAATATCAATGAGCGAATGTTAAATCGGCTGAGACAAAATGTCAGATAAAAGATAAAATATGGCAGCCCAATACACTGAGTGGAAAACTGTCGGTAGAGGCCAGACATTCTAGAAACGAGGCCTTTAAACCGTGGGTGCCTTATAAGATATTTATCCAGCGTCTGTCTTTTATGAACTTGTCGATAAGGTCAAGCGCCTTAGCCTCATTTGTCACGCGCTGGACTCCGTCTCTGACGTCAGAAGGCAGGATGATGAAGCCGTCACTTCGCAGACGACTCTGGATTACCAACTGGAGGCATGGCCGTATGCCCGTTTGGCGAATGATGTCGTCGTCTGGTAAAAGAAATGACGTCATATTCGTCACTATAACCCAACTGTGCATAATGTTTTACTGTGTGTAACTGTTTTCAATATCATCATGCGACAAACAATATCTATGAATTTCGCGTTTTAATCACGTTATAAGCGAGAGTCACTGACACGACTATCGTCGCCTGCTAATGGAACGAAGTCAGAATTCAAGATCCATCGATCATATGATTTTCTGCTGATAGAAAGACGTTCATTGCTCTAAGGAATGGCGTCACAAAGCATCGTAAATCTTTCCAATGAAGGTACCAGGGGTGGCAAAGGAACACCACTTTCACCTCCTTCTATTTAAAATGTTCACATAATCGGACATTCTTTATTCTGCTCACCTAGTAACGCATAGGCCTCCTTCCCGCCCACCACGGGTCGAATCCATCGTGACCTCGCCTTGTCCTGCAGATCACATGCTTCCGGTGGGTAGGCGGTCCACACAATCTCCAGCGTTTCTGATTGGCTGAGCGGTCTGCACACGTGACTCTTATAAGACGCTACGTATGGCGTTGATTCGGAATCTTTAAAAAACACCATTATAATTAATGGTATTATGCCTTACGTTGGTTTCTTCTACAAACATGAATGCATTCCTAACGTCGGTATTCTATAAACGAAAGTCTATATGTCCAGTGCCCACAGTTAACACGTATGTTTGTACTGTATGCATCGATCGGCTAGCTCAGTAGGTAGAGCGCTTGACTATAAATCAGAGGATCGCCGTGGCGTGATGGATATGGTGTCCGCATATCGATCGGGGAGGTCACGGGTTCGATCCCCACTAGGGGGGGGGCGCACTTGAGATATCCCCCAAAGACACCAAGTACTAGTTCTAGGCCCAGGAAAAGGACTCGATAGCGTTTCAAATAAGCCTTAGTAGATATGCAATTGAGCTAAAATACATAGGTTTAAACTAAATCATAGGATCAATTCCCGGCTAAATAATCAAGCCGCGTTTTGAGAAAACTGGGCATAATGCACGGGCGTAAAGTGTCGTCCCAGATAAGCCTTTGCAGTCCGCACAGGCTAATCAGGGACGATAATTTTCGCCTTAAATGGATTTTTGCTTAGAAGAGACTTCATTTAAACGAAAAATGCCATACACACGAGGAAAGTGTCGTCCCTGATTAGCCTGTGCGAACTGCGCAGGCTAATCTGGGACGACTCTTTATGCACATGCATTAAGCCCCGTTTTCTCGGGTGATGACCATGACGTTCGCCCATTCTTCTGAATCAAGTAGGGCACTTGTTTTAAGTATGTGCATTAGTAAATTTAAACCAGCTTATCCAGGAAATGCGGGAATCGGTAAATTGAACGATATCATATGACTAAAATGGTGAAAATGCAAGACAAAAATTTATAATCCCAGAATTTATCCTACCATTTAAAAGGTGTGCATTTAAAACAACGCATTAAATTTTAACAACAACTAAAGGCCGCTAAGCTCTTCTTATGTCGAGTCCATGGACGGACAATGATTGTTGTACTTATTTATTCAATATAATTTTATATTCGAGAGTGTATTTGCACCATTAATGATTTCAGAAAAATGCCGTGTCGTTGAAGTGCATGTCATATTTGTATATTAGTGCAGACTTTTATTAAGTGAGAAAATTGGTCGTTCAGAAACAGCAGGTTCTAACTCCAGTTGTGTTGTCTGCAGACATTTTTAACGCAAAAACTAGCGTGTCAAATTAAATTAAAATTTATAAAAAATAATAAAGTTTTTAAAAACGCAATGACATTTATTTATATAGTAAATCCAGAAACAATACACATGTACGTCGATCTTACAGCAGCTATGTTCTCGTATACATTTTGAAACTAAGCGACCCCCCACCCCCCGCCCCACACACTCACCAAGTCGGAAACGGTGTTCTAGATGGCGCCTCACTAATACCAGCGACCGGGTATCGTGCACGAGGAACACGTGCTCCGATGTAGAGGCCATGTGCGCCAGCTCCTCCTCATCCACTTCCGGTCCGATCCCTGTAAGAAGGGCATGTTCATGATATATGTATGATGTTACGTTTAAATATATAATATTGTATGAACATTACTGTTGTACTTTTCGTATAGGGTAAGGTAGAACTACATGTACTACAGTAACAAATACAAATACTTCAGTAACAAATAAAAAATATTGTGAACATTCCTATGATTATTTACAGGCAACAAGTATTGTGAACATTTCTGCATTCAGTTACAATTAAGACTTACTGCGTACATTTCTAAAATAGTAGAAAATCAAGATATATTGTGAATATTTCAACATTTATCGACCAGAAATATTATGTGAACATTTATACATTCATTGTCAAGCAAGACACATTGTTCAAATTCATGCACCTATTAACAAGCAAGACATATTGTGAACATTCCTTCATTCAGAAATAGGCAAGACATTTTGTAAACATTTCTTCATTCAGTCAAAAGCAAGACCTACTGCAAATATTTCTATGCGTAGAGAAATGAAAGATATACTGTGAATATTTCGACAGGCATTAACAAGCAATACAGACTATACATACTCTCAGAGACAAGAAAGCCATATATATATTGTGAACATTTCTATTTTCAGTGCAAAGCAAAGCGTATTGCGAACAGTTATACATGCAGTGACATGAAATACATATTGTAAATATTTCTACTAAAAGAAATAAAATAGACACATTGTGAACGTTTCTACACGTATAGAAGCAAGACGTATTGCGAACATTTCTACATTAAGTAACAAGCAAGACGTATTGCGAACATTGCTACATTAAGTAACAAGCAAGACGTATTGCGAACATTTCTACATTAAGTAACAGGCAAGACGTATTGCGAGCATTTCTACACTCAGTAACAAACAAGACATCGTGTGAACATTTCTACATTCAGTGACAATCGAGACATTTTATGAACATTTCTACACTTATTGACAAGCAAGAAGTACTGCGAACTTTTTTTCACGCAGTGATAATCAATGCATATGCAAATATATCTACACGCAGTGATAAGAGTGATGCATAGCGAACAATTCTACACGCAGTAACAAGCAAGATAATTGATGATATTTGTGTATGCTACTCAGTGATAAGCAATACATATTGTAAAAAATTCTAAACTCAATGCCAAGCAAGCCATATTGTGAACACTCAGTGATAAGCAAGACATATATGTAAATATTTCTACAGTAAATTCTTAGAAAGAAGCCAGACAGTGACATTCGTGACATACCTTTTGCAAAGTTTTATTCATTCATTGACAACAATGACCTACATATTGCGAATATTTCTGCATTCAATGACAAGCAATACTCATCTACTGCGAACATTTTTACATTCAGATACTAGCGATGCTAGTATGTGAATGTAAATGCTAGCGATAAACATTCAATCATTCTCTAAAAGGAAGTGTGTGTGTGTATGTGTGTGTGTGTGTTTCGAAGTTATTAGGTCCTTCCGCACCCGAGGCTGCATTATGTGAGGACACGGAGTAATAATTACATAATTAACTTTCAAAGAATGGACAATTTTAATTATGGCTGCAATTTCCAATATTAGTTTTTTTACTGAGATGTTTTTAATTTAAGTGTGGGGCTTATGTTGTGGGAGGGGGAGCCGGACTATCTGGAATAAACCTGTCCGGCATGGTGACCATCAACCAAACTCACATGCTTCTGGGAACAGGGAGTGGGACCGGGTCGCCTCAGTTAGAAGTGCGTGTACCGAAAACTGACTTAAACAGTCAGGCTCAGTATAATGCAATACCTACCTATCGCAAATATCTCTACGCCCATATCATGCGCGCGCAACACCTCGGCGCGTGTTTTCTCCCGCGCTGCAGACGGAGCGTCAATGACGACTATCGCCATCTTCTGTACGCCAGGTCGGCTGTCCTGTAGGTCACATGTTCAATGGGTGAGTGTTAAACTGTCATATCGGCATAAGATTTTTACATCAGATACAACAGCCTGACGGTTAACCGATGATATATGTTAACTGGATCAGCGGTTTCTTTGACATCTTACATGACAATGTTTTAAACATGTTTTTATTTATATTTGCTTTATTATTGAGACTTTTTTGTAAGTTAGATATACAAGTAAGTGTTACAATTTGGTGAAAACATGCAATTTAATTCTGTCCCAATTCACACGAGCTCCCTTGAAAGATCACACTTAAGAACATCATTGTCAAACCCGAAGATATCAAGGTTGGTGTAATAGTTTACATTCATAGATGATGTACAAGAAAAGCTACTAAAACATTTTGTACGCATTCTTAAAAATCCTATTTTTTGGTTAAAAAAGAATCTGAAATATATAGAACGTGAAAACAAAGGATTCGCTTACTTTAAACATGTCCTGCATGAGACGTAAGGCCAGATCCGTCCGCGTCAGTCCGGGGCACAGCTTGATCCGCGCTAAAGAAAGTATAAATTTGAAAAAAATACTTTAACATCAATTATTTAAAATAAAACATCTACAAAAAAGAATAATTATGCCCCCTCGCCACTCATATCATAAACTGCTTTACTGATTTATCTATGCTCGTCGGTTGGTCGGTCGGTTTGTGGTTCATCGACGAATTTGTTTGTGCGACTTATCCACGGTGCCTATACCGCGTGACTTCTTCGGATCTGTGTTGGGAGATTAAAGCGCGACCCAGTTAACCTTTTTAAGGATCTCTTTTTAAATATTTCATCATTTTTAATGGGATAAAGTGGACAGCCCGCTCATTCGTAAGAATTTTCTACAGGTATCATTATATTTTTAAACAAATAATTATTTTTCAGTAAAGTGCAACCGCGCGTTTGTACGGTTAGAAAAATGTCGGATCAGTACGGGCTTTCCACTTTATCCCATTATAAACGGTGAAATATTTAAAAAATAAATAAATAATAATTAACAATGTTAAATGGGTCGCGCTTTATTCTCCCAACACAGATTTTAAACAGTCACGTGGTATAGGCACCGTGTTGTCTAGAGAACGCATTGATCTACCACCATGAAGATCGGTATGCTGGTTACTTGGGAAAATAGGGGTCTTATGATTTGAGGTCAACAGTCACACTGTCATTATGGACGTGGCATGAATTGTAGACCATTTCGTTTCGGAACGACATCTAGAGCTGACCTACGTTTATGTAAATTAGTAAAATAGACACTTGGAATAAAAAAGGAAGGCGTCTTTTGATTTTAGGGTCAACAGCTCAATTGTCAAAGTCACAGGAACTTGAAGCATGAAATGTTATCTAGTTTGTTTCTGCACGATATATACCGACCTAAGATCATGCAAATTGGTATGCCAATTACTTAGAAGGAAAGGTATACGCCCTTCATTTTTGAGGTCATCAGGTCAAATATTCAAATGTCAAGGGCATTGTGTGGTGAAAACCGTTTCTGAGTGCTATCTTGAGAATGGTTACACCTTGAATCATATCAATTTTTTATGTTGCTTATTCTTGAAGGAATGAAGATTTGCAGATCTAAAGGTCAAATTTCAAGATCACCTGACATGCAATATTAAAATATCTCTCAATAATTGAACATATTGAAACTATACTGCACGCATGGGGGGCATGCTGTGCACACATCTAGACTATTGTTAAATTATCTGCGCTGTTTCAGTGGAGAGATTGTATATATTATTTTTATTTACTTGGTAAACATGGCCATGAATTATCAAAGATCGTACGACATATTAACTAACGATCAATCTTAAGCTCACAGTATTCATTTGCGATCAATACGTTCCTTAAATAAAGGGCATGTGAGGCTGAGCGGGTGAAAGGAAATGAAAAGTAATCATTGTTTTTTTCAATATATAATGGCAGATATATAATAATTGAGGTAGGTGCGTATCTATGATATATCTTCAACGATTATATCATAACTTAAATGTATCGTAAACGTATCGTACACTTTATAATAAGACGGGCTCTATATTTTCAAGTGAAATTAAGTTCTGAACTGCAGCTGAACCTGGATAGATTAATACTTTTAAGAGACATTTTTTAGACTTAATTATAGTAATAACGATAATATTAACCCTTTCAGTGCGGGAGCCGAATTTTAAAGGCCTTTGCAAACAGTTTGGATCCAGATGAGACGCCACAGAACGTGGCGTCTCATCAGGATCCAAACTGTTTGCTATTCTGATAGTATTATTTGGAAAAAAAATCGAAGAAAATGCTAATTTTAGAAATTCAGCAGACGACAGTTTTGCAGACGACAAATTTCCCAGCATGCAAAAGGGTTAAGATGCTTTACGAATTCCAGACTCGGTACGTACATATAGCTTCCAGGACACCCTCCTTATTGCTGTACTGGTTGATTCCAAAGGCGTTGTACACGTCCTCGTTGTACGGTACAACCCCCACCCGGGTCCTATCAGGGGCAATGTCAAGTGTGTCGACAACGGCCCTCACGAACTTTATCTGATCGCGGAAGTCGACAACGTCACTGTTATTCGAGCAGTCGAGTACAAATACAACTTCCGCTGTGTTTCTGGATCCTTGAGAAAAACGTGCAAATGCGTGAAGCAGAAATAGTGAAACACGCTGTCTAAGTGGACCAGTTCATAATAAACGAAGCTAATCTTAACATTAAATCTTGTAATTGCGTCTTTTAAGTTAATAGTGAGCACGTGGCTGTCATAAAATGTATCCTGGATCATTGTTTCTCAGAGCAAAAGTCTAAAGGATCTTTTCAGCGGACAGGTTTTATAGTTCTAGACCTGTCTCGCAAACTCAGAAAATATTAACAGCCACATTTTAAGTTATGGTAGCAAGAACTAGTTTTCACATAAATATGTAGAGTAGAGATGATGTCAATTTGTTGATGTCCGTTAAACGCTTCAACAACCAAAATCAAGCGCTATTCATAACAGAAATTATTTTAGCAAAGACCAGACATTTTTAAATTAAAACAACATTGTTCAATGATTTCATATTCATTCATTATATCAACACCTACCTCTGAATATTTTGTCGAAGCTCCGGTTGATATCGCCCTGTGTCGGCCAAAGGTCGCACCGGTTGAAAAAGCCTATCAAATCGTCTTTGAGCAGACGACCACCGGGACAGAACTCGCGGAACATGCGCTCGTAGTCTGAAGCAAGATGGGCGGTGACATTTCCAAGTTGCTTTAACCCATTTAAGCCTAGTGGACTCTCACATCCTTCTAAATTGGATCAATTTATTTCCAAAATACGGGATGTCTATATATTTATTTCTATATTTAGAATATTTCTTACAGAATTTCCTTTCAGCAAACAGCGCAGACTCTGATGAGACGCCGCATCATGAGTTAATTCAACTCTAAGCTTTATAACCCAAAGGGTTGCTGAGAGCTGCCATTGCATAAATTATCAAAGGCTCTGGGAGTACGTTTATATGGACCATGTCATTTTTAAGCATGGCAAACTATGTCCAAACAGGACTATGAAAGAAAATTGTATGTATCATCATCCTCGAAAATACACCTTTTACTGTTATAAATGATTACAAAAATACATTTTTTTTACGAGACGAGAAGTTTGATGCATGAGAGGAACTGAGAGAGAATATCAATATACATGTACTGGCAAATGCATGAACATTAAACATGAAATCTGAATTTATGATGTTACAATACCTTTTGTTAAATAATCATGTTTTCAATAGGTATATAATTCCTCTTATAAGAAATGCTTATGTATTTTTGAAGCCGGTCATTCCATGGCTAAAGAATGGATAGAACTAATTACTCAATGACGCATTCAACACCGACAAACACTTTTATCATAAGCGTCAATTAAACGCATGATATTAACTCATTTATGCCTAGTGGACTCTCCCATCCTAAATTGGATCAATTCATTGAAAAATAGGGATGTTTAGTTTATTTATTTCTATATTTAGAATATTTCGTACATATATCCCTTTAAGCAAACAGCGCAGACCCAGATGAGACGCCGCATCATGCGGCGTCTCATATGTGTCTACGCTGTTTGCCAAGGCCTTTTTTCTAGACGCTAGGCATAAATGGGTTTATATAAGTGTATATACGTACTCTGTTTGAGGTTCATGAAGCTTTCAACCTCAGTCAGGCTGATCCTGCACGAGTGTTGCATGCTGCCGTGCCGGGCTCGAACCCGCGACACAAGCTCCCTGTAGAATGCCAGGAACCGGGGCCAGGACGCACCGTGCTCAAGTACCGCCTATAAGGGACAATCGGTTTGCTCAGCATGTGTAGCATTAATATGGATCCGTTTTACTGTTTCAATTGTACGCGATTCCATATAACAATTTTATCGCTATCAGATGAGAACGATTTTGATCAGACTTTTTGTGTGAAATTGTTGGCATGGTGAATCCTCTGTGTTGAACTGGACTCATAGTGTTATTGTCTGCATAAGCAATTTGAAAACGGGGATAGGGCGGTGCGTGATAATTTGCTTTCCAAAAACATTTCAACGAAAAAGTATATTCAAACTGGTTGTGAAATCTTATAAGTTACATTTTGATCGGTTATTGGGTTATTTTTTTACAGTTTAACGGGTAGTTATTTAATTTAATTTAACATCAGAGTAAAGCCAGCTGGTGGGATAGTTCAAAGACCTATAGGTCTTTGGATAGTTATATTAGTTTATAAAAGATCGTGAGTTGCAGTTTTGTGAAATCGATTTTTTATTGTGAACTTGATCTTATGATGTCAATCGTTGACGTGCAAGTGTTAACTTGTGATGCAAGTATGAACGTTGACGTGAATTTACAGGCAACTTTGAATCCACTTTACGCCACCTTGCAATCAAATCCCGATCTATAACCTTATCAGCCAATCAGAGCCCAGCATTTTCCGATCTATAACCTCATCAGCCAAACAGAGCGCAGTACTTTCCTACCCACTCGTAACCATGGACAGTTCGCAATTTTAATAAACAAGATACTTGTCTACGCCCTATAACAGTTATCTACGTCTCTGATAGAACATTTTAATTATAACGACATATTTTGTGCACTGAAGTTGTTTTGAAATAATAAAAAAAAATCCGTTTTAAAGTAATGTAATTAATAGAAAATATATATTACTGCTAAAAATGTGCCTTTTGCGATAATCATGAATAGTTTATCGTTATTTAATTAGATCTTATGCATAGTTGTGTAGGCTGAACTTTACCATATTATTAATATAAATTGAGTATGTGTACATTAAATGCAGATTACTGTTAAAATCATTTAAAGAAAAAATTGACACTGTCAATTAATTTGTATATAAACCGAGGACCATTACCCAATTGGTTATTATTGAACTTTATTAACTTTGTATTTACATGTTATACAAATAATACACGAATAATTATATAATTAAACAGCGAAATTGTGCTTAAGTCTACAAAATATTCGTAGAGAGAAATTTCAACAAAGAAATTAACACACGTACGTGTGAACTAACGATACCAGTGTGAATTATAGATACCATTTGTGAACTTATGAACACTTTTAACAAGTTCTATCAGTGTGAACCCGTCTCACCATTGTGAAATTTTAATTTTAATGTGAACTAGTGATGGTAGTGTGAACATGAAATGTCAATATGAACGATTGAGGTAACTGTGAACAAGTAACCATGAGTATGAACTATTGATTTCTATTTCAATTTTTGATGGTAGTGTGAATAAACGATATTCATGTGAACTATTGAGGATAAATTAATACTAGTGAACAAGAGATGTTATTGTGAACTATTGGTGTGAGTGTTAACGTGTGATGTATGTGTTAAATAATGATACACGTGTGAACTAGTTTTACAAATAGGAAATATTGAATAGTAATTGTGAACTAGTTTTACACGAAGGAGATATTGAATAAAAACTGCGTTGATTTCAAGTTCTATATTAATGTTGTTTTTTTTTTTTACTTATTAAATTATTTCATTTGCATGGTTTAGTTGGGAATAATGTTGATCAGTTTTGATAAATTCGAATAAATATAGGCGACATCACATACGATTTGTCTTTTAAAATAATATTAATATTAGATTGGGAAGTGTAATTAAACAACTGGACCCATATTCACCAGCCTATTCTAAGAATTAAGACTAAGAATACAGAATATGAGCCGCGCTCTGTTAAAAGGGAATTTAATGAATGCGCGTAAAGTGTCATCCCAGAGTAGCCTGTGCAGGCTAACCAGGGACGACACTTTTCTACAAAACCTAATAATTGCTTAAAAGATACTTTCTTTAAACGAAAAATATCATTAAAGCGGAAAGTGTCGTCTCTGATTAGCCTGTGAGGACTGCACAGGCTAATATGGGACGACACTTAACGCACATGCATTCAACCCCCTTTTCACAGAGCGAGGCCCATGTTCGTGTTGTAATGTTGCGAAAGTGCGTTAATACTTAGTCAATCTACGTATTTATCATCTCAAACCACATAATCCGTCGATTGAATCAATTAAGACATCAGCAATATGTTTATCCTGTATGAACTCACAATCTGAAGTATTTTTGCTGTGACATGTCTATTTTTATTCTGATCTAACGTACCTTCTTTTTGAGACGTCGGATAAACGCACGCACTCGCCATCCGCGGAACACACGCTGTATTACGACGGCCGCCCTATATCTGCGCATGCGTTCCATGCGACGGAAGTGGTATTGGCTGTGAAAGGGAGTGGTGCACAGGTGTATGTAAAATTCATTTCAGCTGGTCATTTAACGAATTAAACATAGTACTTTTCATATTATTGTTGTATACTTTATAAAACTGTGTACATTTTTCTTATATGTGAAAAGCACACACGACTATGGAACAAATTTAACCCATTAATGCCTGGCGTCCTGAAAAAAGGACATTGCAAACAGCGTATATCCAGATGAGACGCCGCATGATGCGGCGTCTCATCTGGGTCTGCGCTGTTTGCTTAAATGAATTTCTTTATGAAATATTCTAAATATAGAAATAAATATACTTGACAGCCCCTAATTTTGGAAATAAATTAATCCAATTTTGAGGGATGGGAGAGTCCACTGGGCATAAATGGGTCAAGCTCAGTGGAACAAACTGTACATTAACAGTATGCGGTTTTGTTCTTTGTTTCTGAACATTCATAGACGGATTGTTTTGCAATTTTACAATTCAGATAGATGAATTATTTAGTTTGCTAGAAATGTCGCCACGTCACGATGCTTTAAATGTCAGACATTACGGATTATACGTGTCTGTCTGTCCACCCGTACACTCGTCTATGCATGCGTACATATATTTTTTGGATTCAACGCGTATTTCAATTTTGTCAACCCAACTTTCAACCCAACCAACACGCCAGAACGAAAATCAGAAGTGTAAATGCGACGATTTGTAACCGCCAGAAAGACAACACGACAAATAAATCCCTCGTTATTTCGATTACCCATTTTGGTGTAATGGCGCCTAAGACTTGTATGTTAGCGGGTTTGAAATTATGAAATTTGTCGTTCTTTCGTGTTGAAGGGCGACAACACGCGGTGGATATATTTTTCGTTTTGACATGTTGTTTGTCGTCCTTCAAACCGACAATAAGTAGGAAATAGACCGCCGTATGGGGTATATTGCGAGCGTTCAACATATTACATTTAAAATAACAAAGTTTCACAAACACATGCTTTTAAACATGCAGAATTGTGAACATAAATTTACGGGCATAGTCAGAGGGGGTAATCACGTGAAAGTCAAGATGGCGACGTCCATGCCAATGCAGGTATTTGTCGCCGCTTTATACCCTTTAATACTTTTGTTTAATGTTTAAATGACGCCGACTTTCAAGCCATATCAATAAGAAAGTTATTAGCGATTATTTCATATTCAATTTCACTTTATATCTCGACTTTACTGGCTGCCAATTTTCTTAGTGGAGTTGTAATTAGGTCATTCCGCTAACAAATTTCGCAGCGAGCAAAGTCGAGGTAAAGAGCGATTATTTATTTAAAAAAAACGCTAATCCCTTTTTTGCTGATATTGCTGGAAAGTGAGCGGCATTAAAACAAATAATACAATAAATTAAGGTTATAAAACGGCGTAAGATACCTGTCTCGGTATGGACGTCGCCATCTTGACTATCACGTGATTACCCCCATCTGATATTGTATGATGTATCTCAATGACACAGACAATATGTGGACTCTACCTGCATGCTAACAATAACAAAATTACGGTACTACGTACGATCATGTATACTCATGCATAAGAAAAAGACAACAAAACACATATAAAATCATCATAAAACAAAACTTCTAGAGATACAATTTAAAATAATCCACGGACGCATGTTATACAGAAACGTATCTACCGGTAAGTGTGGCATGCACGAAAATGTGAATTAAGGGAGCGATTTCATAGCTCTGGGCGGTGAAAATTATAGTTTGTAACACTTACGCTTTCCATGTTTTATTATCACGTATTTTTGTCATTTGTAAGGTTTGGACTGAACGTGGCTTGTACAAAACTAACCTTATCAAGCATATCTTATATAATAAGAAATCGACAATCCAAAGAAATGTACTTTACAAATACACAGCAAAGGCAAACATACAAAGTTTTAATACAAAAATAAACACAAAAACAGTTTTTATTTCCTTTGTAGAGATGTGTTGTTGTTGTTGTTTTTGTTTTAAAAACAGTGGAGCAGTCCCTTTCAGCACAATGTATAGTACGACATTGGGGTTGTTTTGATGCATTAATCTCGATAAAAGCAGTTTCAATCGTATGTTTTATCAAGTAACAATGGCTATTCGTTCTTTAATTGATGTGCAAACCGGTTTCAACGAATGCGTGAAACTATTACACCCATTATACTTTTTTTAAATAACTAAAGACTTACTTATTTCTGGCATGTTACTTTAATCGAATTTTTTGGCAATAGCGAGACGTGTTTTTATTTTATCATAACTAATAATATTTGTTATGTTCCTGGCTAAATACGAGTTGGACTGCGTACAAACTCTTAATTGTAAATTGATATACCAAAAAGTATGTAGAGTATTGTATGTTGTAAAGGGCTTATAAGGCAAATAAGAGTGAGTGGAAATTCAGATCAATTACACAAAATGTAAATAATTATAATACTAGTATTTGAACTCGAAGAATTGGCATTTACAACAATGAAAGATTTTAGGTGCATGCATAAAAGTTAACTTTTTTCAATATGAAACGCCGTGTGGGCATGCGTTTAGTGCATATAATGTGTTTTAACAACGGAAACCCCGTATGCGCATGCGTTAAATGTACAATTTGTGCGTTTGTGAGACTTACGCGTAGAAATCAGCGTTCGGGCGTGGGTATTCATTTAATGTTGGTAGAATGGCCGACCTATGTATAATAAATATATATTACTTAATTAATAGAGATCTCCTAAGTATTGCATTAGGGAAACAGTATGTTCTTGTGTTAGGAAAGGTAACTCAAACAAGAAGAGGTCAATTTATTTTATTGTATTACTTTATTCATTATTCCTTTAACATTTTTTAAATTATATTTACAATGTTTAACTATAAACAATAATGCTTTTATAACTAACAAAAACAAAAAAAAAAAACATCTTATACTGCAAGTATCCTTCTTGATTTAAACGTTTTGTTCACAATTAAGTCCAGTCATCGAAAAAAGGAAAAAGTGATCAGTTATCTAAATCAGTTACTCAGTTGTTGACGAGGATTTCAAACTTCCGGTTTGGTACAAAGGAACCGCTTTTGTGCGAGTCGATCCTCTGTCTTCGAGGTACTTGTCCCTACTTCCGGTTGCCATCCACAGCATGTACTCGTGCTCCCAGAGCCACTTCCGCGGAGGGGTTTCCGGTTTAGGTTTCTCTTTTTTATTGATTTCCCTTAAATAGTGAAGAGAGCGAGAATTAGTGGCAGAAGCTATATCAGCACCGTGGCCATGCCGGCAACATCAGCCGGGTGGTTGCACGGCAAAGGTTCTTTGTTAAATTGAGTTCCCCATATAAGAACTTACAGATGAAGTTAAATTTACGTTAACAACAATTATTGCTAAAAAATGAGTACCTTATCATGTAAATGTCGCCATATTTCGAATTGGACACATACTTCCGCGTTTTAAATTTCAGATCTGATGTATCGACGCTAGTTGGCAGAGTTTTGTCGTAAAATATTCCTGAAACATGAAAATAAATGCTCAGCGTGTAATTTTTTACATAGTGCGTAGGTTGCATTATTTTTTGAATTTCGAAGTTAACGAAGGTCGTCCGTGCCTAAAGCAGCTCATAGAAGGACATGCAGTGTCTCTCTGCACTCCAACCACAGTAACTTCATAGACTCACGAAAGTAGAGATGAATTTTGAAATAAATCAGCAATTTCCAGGTATTTAGTTGTTATTGAAAGATACCAGTAATCAGTTTTTGAGATGGTCTTGTGCTGAGGCTGGAAACGTAAGAACCCGGTGGAAGCCCAACCTGCCCGGTATGGTGACCAATAATCAAGCTCACGTGCGCTTGGAGCAGGGAATTAACTGTGGTCGCCAAGGAGAGGTGCGGGTTTACAAACCACTGCGTCTACAGGAAAACCGTGGGTATTGACATTTAAATACGTATCTAAGCGGTAAAGGGTTCAATACGTGTCTAAGTGCTAAAGGTTCCATTACCTATAAATAAGTGGTAAAGGGTAAAAAAAGTATTCCTCTTAAATGAAATCGCTGTTTTATCTTTGTTTTGAGCGTATACATGTATGTGTGTTTAATTATAATTTAAAAAAATGCATGACTCTCTTGATGACAAAATGTTCACAACTTAATTTCTGACCATTAAGGTACGGATATATACATCAGTTAAAACAGAATATTTGTTTAAGGCCGTTACTTGTGACAATTAAATTAAGTTATTTGCAATTCATTATAAGTTTTTTGTGACACAATCGGTGTTTTACGTTTATTTAAATGTTATTACAATAGGGTTGTATTATGATCATTTGCCAGTGCCACTTTAACTGTTCGTTTTGGCTTCAAAATTCAAAACCACAATACAACGTTTTATCATTATTCTACGGTAATTAATAAATATGCAAGATATACTGGCACTTTCGGTACTTACTGAGGGTTCCGTTTGTTTTTTTCTGCTTCGGTGGTTTCTCCTGCCACGGCCGCTGTCGGTCGAGCCGCTGAAGTCTGCGAGCGTCGAGCTGATTGAGACTGAGTCGCGTGCGCGTCAGGAGTGGCGGTGGACTCCGATCCTTCTGGACGCTTGTTTTCGTCTTGCTCGGTACGCTGGGGGTTCTCTGCACAATAGCAGTGATGTGTAAAATATGAGGAATACCCTGATGTGTTATATGACGAGAAAATCTTATACTTAATACGCATCATCATCATTATATAATTTCCAACTATTTAACGCGTTAAATATACATGTGTAATCATATCACTTATTGTGAGTCGCACATAATACGTACTAATACTTTATTTTGCATAAAATAGACAATGAAATGACACAGGTCCTATGCGGGATTTCAAATTTTCCCACCATACACAATTGCTACAAACTTGATGTATATATTGTATCCTAGATTATTATTTAAATATATATTTTGATAATTCAGAAAAAGTATTGACCGCCTTCTAAACTTCTTGGAAGATTGAACAATCGGATTCAGATTGGTAACAAACGGTTACCTTCTTTTTAAAGAGTGGATTTCTGGCGGGAGATGGACTTCTGCCGATTCTAGGCGAAATCACGTGACGGTTTTCCACGTAACTCGTCTGGTAGAGAGCGTGCTTCCGGAGTATGGTCGTCTCGCTCATTGGTCGATCAGAGGCCATGGTGCTGGAGATGAGCACGTGAAATTTATAACTTGAGCCTCGCTCTGGGAAAATGGGGTTTAATGCGTGTGCGTTAAGTGTCGTCCCATATTAGCCTGTGTACTTCACACATGCTTATCAGGGACGACACACAGTTTCCGCATAAACATGATTTTCTCCGAGAAGAGGCTTTATTTAAAATAAATACCATTATAGCGGAAAGTGTCGTCCCTGATCCGCACAGGCTAATCAAAGACGACTTTTTACACACATGCTCTAAGTCCAGCTTTCCCAGAACGAGGATCAAATTATCAACAAATTACCGAGTTATGCAATTATCAATAGGCTGTCTTGCTTGCGCTATAGTTGGTACATGAGCGTCTCACCACAACGACCTGGGTTCAATTCCCATGAGAATGTGAGTTTAGGTTGGTGGTCACAATACTTGGCCGGAGGGCTATCCTCCTGGAGTCCAATTACACAAACAGCACAAGGCGTCGTCTTTTTTTTCAATAAAAGTTAAAAATTCAAAAGTTAATACATCATACATGCATCTCTCAATATCATCTGGGGGGGGGGGGGGGTATGCCGTGGTTTGTGTGTTTTTATCCGTAAAATAAACTTAAAATCCTGGTATATTTGTTTAAATTAAGTGTTAATAGGAAACAACATTGATAAACATGTTTTTATGTCTGTTAAATGGCTTAGGATCCCGTATAATATATTGGGATCTAAAGTCCTACCTGTCTATTTACCCCGGGACTCATACTAATAAAGAAGACCGCATGTCCTTTCTTCGGGGCACGCTTTTAGTTTTAAGTCCCGAATATGTTCGACGCCCCCCCCTTATTAATCTTTCATGGGTTTAATGGGTTTAATTATAAGTAGTTTTAAAACATATTTTTGCGTATCTTTGTTACTTAACTTGTTGTGTTAGCTTTTTTGTATTCCCCGTTTTAAAAGCAGTTATTTGTTAACGATTGAGCGTGTTTGTTCAAAATGTATAGCAGGCATTTTGGTATAAATTTCAGTTCAAATGTCGAAATAAACAAGCAAATTCGTTGAATTGATATCCCCCGCCAATATGCTTCTGAACACATGACATTTGACACTCAAAAAAGCATTTTTTTCAAGATACAAATGGCCATAACTCAGATATTAACAGATGGTGTACAATGCCATTTGGCGTGCAACATCCTCTTATCCATATATATATATACTCATAGCAAGTTTCAATGAAATCCGCCAAAGCACTTCCAAGATATGGCTCCGGACGGACGCACGGACGGAAAGACGGACGGAAGGACGGAAAGACGGACGGACGGACAACGCCAAAACAATATCCCTCCGCCTATGGCGGGTGATAACAAATGAAAACAATAAAACATGACATAAATAAATATTTAGACTCATATGAAAATTCCGTCTTTTCAGTTGATATAAGTGAAAATTACAGATTTTTTCAATAAAAAAATAATCAAGACTGACTAATTTCCTGTTACAACGTTTTCATAACTTATTCTTACTTCTGATATGCAACTACACGTAAGTATCCGCAATATTTCAGTATCCGCAATATTTCGAAATATTAAAAACACGGATTAATTTGAAAATTCCTTTAACCGTGTGACACCATGCCACTAATCCAAGGGTCTGTACGAAACTGTTATGCAGGTATTCTTCTGTCGACAACTGCCCTTGTCACCCACACAGATTGCCGCGACGGCATGCATAACTGATGAACAGACGTAGAGGCCCGCCAACCGCGTCTCTCGACTTACTCGTATGAAATGTACCCTCATAGGTCGTTATCAATAAGTCTACTGCGTGAATTGTGGTGCAGGTGTCCAAAGCAAAACATACAATATATAAGCCGTGTTCTGGAAAAACGGGGCTTAATGCACGTGCGTAGTGTCACCCCCGGATTAGCCTGTGCAGTCCGCACAGGCTTATCAGAAAAACACATTCCTCTTTCATAGAATGTTTCGTTTAAATGAAGACTTTTCTTTAAGTTAACGAAAATGCAATTTAGGTGGAAAGTGTCGTCCATGATTTGCCTGTGCCGACTGCACAGTCTAACCTAAGAGACACTTGACGCACATGCATTAAGCCCCGTTTTCCCAGAACGCTGCTCATATATACCGCTATAAGTTTCAATATCAATTACTATTGATGTTATTGATATAATTATTTATGTTACACAACAATTGAACGGAATACTGTCATGACCAATAACTACCATATCCCGCTTTTGTCAAATGAAGAATTTTGTATTTGATATATTAACACTATTGCATGAACGTTTGTGCATCAAACCCGGACTATTAGTGTCTTGTTCTGTGAAAACTGGGCTTAATTCATGTGCGTAAAGTGTCGTCCCAGATAAGCCTGTGCAATCCGCACAGGCTAATCAGGGACGACACTTTCCGCTTTAATGGTATTTTTAGTTTCAAGGAAGTCCCTCCTTACCGAAAATCAAGTTAAGGCGGAAAATGTCGTCCCTGATTAGCCTGTGCGGACTGAACAGGCTAATCTGGGACGACACTTTACGCACATGTATTATGCCCAGTTTTATCAGAACAAGACACGTTTGTGCACCAAACCCGGACTATTATGATAAAGGAATTAATGTGGATATCACTTTGTAATTTAATAGCCTTATTCAATATTCCGATATTTAGAATGTATTTATTCCAAAGTTTTTTAGATACCGCCCGAAAACGTACAAGTTTATTGAGCTACTAAATAGTTTAAACAAAAAAGTACTAAAACAACTCTCCGTGTTTTGTTTCAAATTCCTTTAAATGTGATAAAATATCTTATATATGTAATACAAGTTAAGGTTTTTTTCCTTCACAAAGAAAACAAATGCACAATATTATATTTCTTATTGCAATTTTGACACTAAGTCATCATTGTGTTAGTGCAAAGGTTAACCGTGTGATATTCTCACGCAAATTATTTGATATTTTATATTGTTTATTTCATTTGATCTAAATTTGACATGATGCATTCATATATTGATTGCAAACGCATGTTATTGTAATTTTAAAATATGTTTTAGTATTAATGATAATGAGCTATAAATGTTTAAATTGAACGTATAATGTTCTGTTTTTTTCTGATAATGATATTTAAATAAATATATAAAAAAACGATAATATAAATGTCAACTAAATCATCCTCATCGTCGTCGTCGACATCGTCGTAATTATTATTAAATATCGTGGTCATCATCATCATCATTGATATGAGTATTATACTTGTAGCTGTGACGTCACTCCAAGACGGGCCTCCACAGTTGCCTTTACCTCGTGCCAGTCACTCATTCGTTACTAATTAGCAATTATTGTTATTATTTATACGCGACTTAACGATTCAAAGAACATAGGCCCAATCAATTTAACTCGCTTAATAATTGATAGATTAATATTCAATTATATTGTTACGTGATCCAACGGAAAAAGCCAGATATGTGTTTTCTGTAAAGAAAACGGATTGTCAGTACGTCAGATGACATCAGATTACCAACGCCATTTCAGCTTCTTTCTATAGAATATTTCTTCTGAAGGTTGTCGTTAACATTTGTGTTAATAAAGTGTCAATGAAGCGCAGTTATAGGGCAAAACTGCACCACGCGATAAAACTAACAACAACCGAATTCTTTTAAAGCAAGGAGTAATCCACAGCTCTGACCCCTTATAGCACCCTTAAGGTTATTTGTGCATTCAAATGTGGTGATAATTCACATTGGCGCTTTGAAGATTGCTAAATACTATTAAAGGAAACTTATCATCAATATAGTGATAAACGATACGACATAACTGTAAAACGAATTTGGACGTCATTAAGGAATAAAAGTAAAATTATGCATATAAGCTTTTGCCAATGTGCTCCACGAATTTTGGATTTCTATAGTGCATCACGATATACTCTTGAATATAAAACAAGTCAGGCGTGATGCAGTAAACAAAAATACAACTAAATTAAAACAAAGTTTGTTCAATTGTTGAATTTCTATATGGAACAGCATAATGTCTTGCTCAAGCGCTCATACTTAATATATTATCTTTATTAATTTTACAGAAACCGACGGTGCAATATAATGTTTCCGAAATACGAAACGTAACCATTACTACATGGAAGAAACATGCCTGAAGTCATTGGAACCAATTAAATTCTCTTAAATAATATATACGGAAATCATAATGCGGAACGGGTGCGGTGACAGGTCTATCTATCTTCTGGCTGGCCTACAGCGAGCTTATCATTAATTATGCAGGAACGCTTTAAGCATGGAAATTAAATGATTTGTCCTTCATCGGAACGTGCGTACCCTCGGGGACACGAGTCAATCCTTTGAAATGCTAACTGGAAAAGAACAGCGTTTGACGGTCAAATTTGAACTGGAAATGATTTATATGCTAGTTTAGTTTATAGCTGTTTAACTTATCTCGATTTCATCGACAGCTTAGGGCTTATTAAAACGCTTTTGTGTCCATTTCCTGGGTAGAACCAGTACTAAGGGTGAGATTTAAAGAAAACTCCGACAGTGAGGGTCGAACCCGTGACCCCGGTCGGTAGGCGGACACAATATTCCCTACGGGAAAGGGCAAACGTTTGCTTCTAGAGGTTCCAGGTTCGATCCATAGCGTAGTCACATTTTATGTCTATCTTTTGTTCTTGTTATTTTAATTAATTTAAAAGTATTCTTAATATTACAGTTTTGTTAGAAAGTAATTTACAGATATTTTTAAAAAAAATACGAAAATCTTTCAAGAAGCCCCTTTAAGGCCCTGTTCTAAAGTAATTGTGTTTGAAGAGTGATAAGTAGTCTATAGTCTTTTTAAAACTTGAAGTTATGGTATCATACAATATAGACCGGAACTAACTATATGGACATGACTTGATTAGAAAAACAACTTCAGTCAGGTTTGGCATTGTAGATGTACACGTTTGTGATTTAATTGATCGTATCACTGTTCGCAGATGATGCTAATTCTTGGAAAAGTGGAAACGCATTCAGGATTTTTTAACTATTGCACGGTAGTCTAAAAAAGATGATGTTTATCTTCATCGAGCTCATTTGACCCTTACTCTAACATCCATGATGTACACTGTTATGCCCCTACGGAGTGGACATAATGCTTGTCATGGAGGCATTAGGCTCTGAACTTGTTCGTCCGTACGTCTCTAACTCCTTACGAACGTCATAAAGCTTGCGTTTTCAACTCCTCTTTAACGGCTGGTGGATTTCGCTCAGCCTCTATTTCAGCCATTTTTGCGTTCGGGCTTATCAAGTGCGATAGGATTATATGGGTTCAGCCCGTGTTCTCAATCAGTTTTTATCCCTTAGATACGTATTTTCACGCATTTTAATTTCCTTAGAAAGTTAAATGTAATGAAGACCTTTCTTACTGAATTCAAGTTTTAAAGGCTTCATTTCCAGCCCTGAGATACTGATGAGCAGCAGACAGCATTAAACCTGAACAGACTGTGAGTAACTCGCAGGCTGTTCTGGTTTTATGCTGTTTACACATAGCCATTTTCACTAAGATTCTGAGAGAGAAAGGGTTAATCAGCTGTTGGGTTCGTTCATTAAATATCCAGCTCTTATGAACACTTTTAAATGATCTAAATCAGACAAACCCCGGTAGATCCGTGAAATATTCATGGACTCTCTGTTCCAAACCATATCACAGAAAGCTCATGAATATTGAAGCCGTAATTATGAGTTTGTACTCCAGTTCAAAGCATTATAGATAGTGAATTATATAGCCTCAATTTTTAACGATTTATTCTCCACGCGACAAAACGATAAACAAAAATACATCATACGAATATCTATCAAAGATTAAACGATGGTTATTCAACGCGTGTGCGCTCAATTTCCTATGAAGATCCATAAAATTCCCAGTGGCGTTTTACAAACTAACTGTAAATATTTGAGTGCGAACGAAGGGTATCATATACAATGCTAACAGGTTATTAAACACATTCTTCATCACTTACTTTTCTACAAGAAATCATCATGCTCATCGTCATCGTGATCATCATCATCATAATAATCATCATCATCATCATCATCATCATCATCATCATCATCATCATCATCATCATCATCATCATCATCATCATCATCATCATCATCATCATCATCATCATCATCATCATCATTATCGTCATTTCTAATTCAAGTGAGACCTCTCGTTTAACGGTAGGCACTGCGTTCAAAAGTAAAATAGTGTTAGATATTTCACCTTCCAGATCGGGTTCGATTTCCAGTTTGTAACCTTTTCTTATTGTATGCTCATGTGTTATTTTCTACATAATTGAATTTTAAATACATGTTTTTAAGTCAATTTGAGTATAAAACTAACGACTTAAAACCATACCAATAGTTGACCGTCATCACTTGTTAATAAGTCAATAGTGGTATGATACAGCTATGCTCGGAACCGCTCACACCTCTACGCTGTGGTTGTACAGCAATCTTGTGTTGATATTCTTCATCGGATCATGATGGAAAAAACTATGAAATCCCCACAAGTGCATGCATTTCGGAACTCTGTTGAATGTGTTGATTGAATGTTGCGCTACGGTGCATATTGCATTGCACTCATTAACTATTAATGAAAGAAACCAATGAGCAATATTAGTGATAATTACTATTTGTCATTCTGAATTGTGTTTCAAATTATGCAAAAGCATTGAAATCGCGCCACTCAATATTCTTGAAGGCCTTCGAGATTAATATTCACGAGTGCTTACATTTCTGCTTGACAGATCCGAGGTAATTATCATTTACATGTAGTTATACGATTCACGTTCTGGGAAAACGGGGCTTAACCCTTTGCATGCTGGGCAATTTGTCTTCTGCTAAAATGTCGTCTGCTGAATTTCTAAAATTAGCATTTTCTTCGATTTTTGTTCAAAGAATACTATCAGAATAGCAAACAGTTTGGATCCTGATGAGACGCCACGTTCTGTGGCGTCTCATCTGGATCCAAACACGTTCTGTGGCGTCTCATCTGGATCCAAACTGTTTGCAAAGGCCTTCAAAATTCGGTTCCCGCACTGAAAGAGTTAATGCATGTGCGTAGTGTCGTCCCAGATAAGGTATAATATAGCCTTAAATGGTGACAACAAGGGCAACATTGCCCTAGATAGCCCACCATAGTTAAAGTTTTAAACAGTAGTGTCGTCCCAGATACGGTATAATGTAGCCTTAAATGGTGACAACAAGGGCAACATTGCCCTAGATAGCTCACCATAGTAAAAGTTTTAAACAGTAGTGTCGTCCCAGATAAGGTATAATGTAGCCTTAAATGCTGACAACAATGGCAACATTGCCCTAGATAGCTCACCATAGTTAAAGTTTTAAACATAAATTGAGAGAAAACGTTATGTGATGATGCTACATCTGTATCTTTTCGGGAATTCGTTGATATCTCTCATTGCATGGTGCATAATATGGAAAAAAAACATTGAAGAGAATTACTATATGATGTGATTTTCTAAATATTTCACATCTGAACCTTGTCATTTCAAAGAAGAAAATGCTGAAGTTATTATGCTGATTAAGTATACTTTATCAAAAAAAGAGTGTATACTTGTCACAAAATACGCAAATTTAAATGTCTGGGTTACAATATCAAGTTTGATGATTATTAGATTTAAAATATTTGAGTTAGATAACGAAGAACATTCATTTGAACAAATTTAGATTATTCAAGGGCCATTAATGAAAAGTGCTTCGAGCGATCTTCCTGGTTATTGTCCTTTGTCAGAGATTTACTGCCCACAAATATTGTGTCCTAGTTTGATGATGATACGGGGAAAACCGAGTTGAATTACACTGAAAACAAGGTAAATTTGGCCAATGTTTATACTTCAAGGGCCATAGTTCAGAAGCGTTTCATAATTATCAATCTGGGAATAGATTATATTAGATTATCACACAGTTTTATTATCATATCATATGCGCTGTTTGCGCAAGAGATTGGGAAAGGTTAACCCATTTATGCCTAGTGGACTCTCCCATCCTTCTAAATTGGATCAATTTATTTCCAAAAATTAGAGATGTCTAGTATATTTATTTCTATATTTAGACTATTTCTTACAGAAATTCCTTTAAGCAAACAGCGCAGACCCTGATGAGACGCCGCAGTATGCGGCGTCTCATCTGGGTCTACGCTGTTTGCAAAGGCCTTTTTTCTAGACGCTATGCATAAATGGGTTAATATGATCATTTTTATAATTCAAGGGCCATAATTCACAAGTACTTACTGCAATCTTGCTGGTTATCAATCTTTGAAAGATATGTCAAGAAACATTATTACAGATAACTATGGATAACTAGTAAAAATACATTAGCTCTCAGCCTACGCATAAAGATTCCTTACTGGCGTTGTTGACAGAAACTTTACGTTGTTAAAACTGCTGACACTATTATTTCCCCGATTTTAATTAGGCTTATTCTTATAAACAGTTAACTGTCAATGACAAATGTATGATTTATATGAACCGATTTGTATTGTATTTCTCAAATGCTCATGGGTTCACCTTGACGGCGTCATCGTATGTAAATTCAGGTACGTTTACTTACAGCACTCTCCAAAATCTGAAGTTCAAAATGTTCTAGCATTATAGGCGAATAATGATCATGGGATCGCAACAGGTCACACAGCAAATTAACATAGACATCATATAGATGACGATTATTAAAATTACACGTGTCGTATCGAGTGACAAACACACAGGACAATTCAAATGAATAATGCCGAAATCAATTGGGGTTAGTATATTATAAATACAACATGTTGGTCTATTTCACGAAAACTATGCATTCTGATATGATTATCGTAACACGTGACCTGTTTTATTTCACTTCGCGATTTCGCTATCATGTATAAAATTTACTCCTAAAATTCAACTCGTAACTGTTTAATTCGAAACGCAGATAGATGTCTGTTGCTGTCCGTAGGGTGTTTAAATTACAGCATACATCTTTTATCTGTTGAACCGGTCATAATAAAAACTGAATATTACTTTTCTGAAGATCTTTTAGAAAGGTGTGTAAACTGTCAAGTAAATTTCATAAATGAACTGCAGTCAAATACTATTCGATTCTTAAAAATAATATTCTAAATACATCAAACCTTGAAACATAATTGGTTACAACATTAATTATACAAGAGTCATGTTGTGCTTTAATGGCTTTATGGAGTTCAATTGCAAGACTTTACAACCTCTAAGAACCCGGAGCTAGTGCAATTTGTTCAACAATTGTGTTTGGCATAATTATTGGCATAAGCAACGGCAATTTATTTGTGTTTTAAACTGGTGGTAATCATAGAACGTAACGCACCAAGATTTCTCCCAGCAATGGTGTCACCAATCTTCTGCAAGTCGTCGATCAAAAACACGTGCTTGTGTGGAGCAAAGACGTATAATACCAGGATGGGAAACCAACCGCTTTCCCGTAAACATCTCGCGACGGGGTCACGTGGTTAGCTACCAGCGCGTACCTGTTAAAATGGCAGCGCGTGTATGGTAACCGATCCCGCTTTGCCGATGTCGGAAAAATAAGTTACTTAATGAATTATTTTCAGGCGATTATCACATTTTTGTTGTTAAAATGATTGTTTTAAGTTGAGATTGATTGTTACAAGTACAATGTTAAACAAGTGTTAAACAGTGTAAACAAGTGGTTATCATCGGCGAAAATTTGCCGGTTCAGTCTTTGATTAGACTGTATTTTATAGGTCTTTGATTCCACAAATATGTTCCATAGAGAAAGAGTTAAATTGCTTTAATGATAACAGGCATGGGGGACCATGTCAGTCGAGGGCGGGACGTTATATAGTACCAAAATCCTAGTATTCAAAGGAGGGTCATTATTTCATATATTCTTTAACTATTCATACGATATGCATGCATACTCATTCATGCACTCTCAAACATTCATTTGTTTACTCATTCATTTATTGAAAAATACCCCCAATCAGAACAACCTCAAAACAAAGGAGTTCACTTTTATGTATATTCGCGTTCCTCACTGGTAAGTGGTTTTAACAGTAATTGTAATGATATTGTTATACCACCAAAACATCAGTCGAAGATATTCAAGGTAAATAGTAGTTGATAATTTCAAAGTCTTATTTGACAACGTATTGCTGTTGATGTTAGCTTAATTTAAGCATAATAATAAAACATGATTTAACGTCTGCATTTTGGAATCATAGCCAGAACATTTAAGAGGCATAACACAGATGGCTAATGCGGCAAATGAATAACAACGTAAAATAAATAAGTACATAAAGAATGTTTTAAGCAAAATAAACGTAAAGTAAATACTAGTAAGCCCGCTCTTCAAATGTCAATTGATATGAAGGTTCAATGAAAGTATCATCATATACGTATGTTGAATATTCGCGAAGATGATGTCTATTCGCTTACTTTGTCCATTTTCCCGGATTTACCAAACACGGACAGCATGACAACAGGTGGCAATAGAGGAAGCGTGCATGTTCTGGGTAGCAATTTGTTCGCACGTCTCTTAAACGCTGACCTAAGACCCCCAGTTCCAGATCAAACATGATATTCATGACAAAGATATAAAACAATATTAAATTCACATGTAAATAAATAAATACAGTTTTAAACATAAACTGAAACAATTATGCTTTCAAAGCAAAATGAGTAAAAAGGACAATTATACAAAGTGTATTATTAAATTCAAAGCACATTTGTGTAAATGATTTTCAAGCGGACGCAATATCTGCACCACATATACCGTTTAATCGAACACTATAATAATACATTTTCTTATACAATAAAATGATCATATTTAATATTTGGCACATACAAAGACAACAGTTGTGTAAGCCATACTGTTACAGCAGCAAGAACAAAACTATTACAATTCAGCAGTTACATACAGTATATAAAATCGTATCGCGATAGTAGCATTACAGGTTGACATATAAAGCAATATCTTAACTAAATAAATTTGCGGACGTTTGATCAACGAGTCTTTTCCAAAACACAAGCCTTTTCAATAACAAAAACATATAATCAACTATTTAACCTTAAAATGAATATCGTCATGACGTACAAGCTACTATATAGCATGGACCTAGAGTGCATCGTTTTGTAATAGATCTATCGATAATTGTTTCCAAAAATACTTTCAATAAGGTACGAAACACATCTTTATACTTAAAGGAGAAGTATTCGCGTGTTGTTCTATTATATCGTCATACATATTAAACCTGCTTTCACATTAACTTAATGTTCATTGGGTTACAACTCGTACATGGACGCATGTCAAGCATAACTCAAATATATATATAGATATATTTTAAGACCCTTGATAACATTCAACATGGGGATCTGACTTTACGTAATTTAACAATTATGTTATCGAAAAATGTGATCAAAGTTTTAAATCAGCAAATCATCATCATTTCGTCGCTTCGAAGGCATTATAGGATTAATACAACAATTTTCAAACGTTTATATGAACAGTTTTCTTAACGAAGATTACATTTTCATAGTATTCTTCCACACAATAAATAACAATCACCAACAGACGATAACCCCTTATCTATACATGTGTGTTACAGTTGCTAGTCAAATGGCTTTTGATAAGTGTATTTGTTTACATCATCATACTTGTCCATACATTACGATGATTATTTACTCGACCCCCTTCCATCATCATATTCATAATAACGTCCATACCAATCTCACTCTGACGTCTGCGTACCGCCTGCATAATAACATCCGTCTCTCTATCCATGCCGAGGGCCATTCTGTTCATGCATATCAGCCACAGCAACTCCATCTCTATCCAACAATTAATTACCAACAGACGATACCTCCTTACATCTATATATGTAAATTTCAAGTGCAAGTCAAATGGCTGTTGATATGTGTAATCGTTCTACATCAACATACTACTCCATACATTCTGTATATCATTTACTCGAGCCCCTTCCATAATCATCCTCATCTTAACCTCCCTCAAAATCTCATTCTGACGTCCGAGTAGTGCCTGCATAATAGCATCCGTGTCTTCATCCATGCCGAGGTATAATCTGTTCATCCATATCAGCTCCAGCATCTCAATCTCTATTTTCCTCCCGCTGTACATTCGTAGTGGCTCAGGGTGAGCTATGATGGCTTGTCGTATCTTCGGTAGTCTCAATATGATCCGGGGACCTTCGGTCATCATTTCATCAATAGTAGCTATCCAAGAACGTTTCTGCTCATGATCCAGAGCGCAGGCTGCCATCAGATTTCGCCCTGGGATCATGTAATAAGGCAGCTCTTTCGTATCTATAGCAACTCTTAGCGCATATAATCCTTCATGAAGCCAGTGAAACAGACTTCTTTCATGAAACATTGAGTGCGGGTTATTTTCTGCTATCCATAATACAATGTTTTTAACCGTGAACGATGTCACCTCCTTCTTTTGCGGTTGTAATACATCTTTCTTCACCATTTTTAATAGCACATATAATTTAACCTGAGTGTCGTTAAGATTATTTATCAGTACGTTTTCACCGCTGTTAAAACACATTCTCCATTCAACATGTTCGTAATCGCTGCCTTTAACCCCAACAGGAGAAACAAATGCTCCAAGTGATACAACCTCCCTAACGACGTCAGCTGATGGCCAGTAGCGATGTCTTGCCGCCCATCTTGTTAGGATGCTGGGGCAGTAAAAATGTAGCGCATACACGGTATCGCGTTTAAGAACACCAACTGTTGTGGGCGTTGACGGTCCAGCACGCTCATGTTGTAATATGCCTTCCACCAGTTGACCGTTCAAAAACTGATTAACATATAAGCCGCTGCTTAATAGTCCGCGACCAAATCCATCATCACACAAGGCGTTGTACACTGAATCCAAAACATGTGTACCGTATCTCTCTAGTAGCAGTCTACAGTGTCCGGAGTAACTAATACGACTGCAGGATCTAAATATGGTTGTCTCCACAGGAACGCTACTTGAATCAACACCATCTTCTAAACAGATGACACTTTCTGTAACAATCAACATGTCTAAATCGCTCTCCAGAAAGCTGGTCAGACCCTCAGCCTTGCTACCCGTGGTGATAAACGTTAGAATACCACGCATCTTTGCAGTCTTATGCCTGTCCGAGGCCTTGTATGCTTCTATACGAGCCTGTCGGATGTGAGGCCCATAACCCAGAACATTCATTACAGTAGACGTCTCAGCAGAGGCTTGTTCATTGTGAAACTGAAACTAGTTTAAATTATTTCTATACAAAGTGATATACACGTGTAGCGAATATCAGGCTACTGTCACATGTGAGGCTTAGAAACATTATAAGGGCGAGCCTTGCCAACCCAATCTTTTAATGGTGCAAAGCCTGATATAAAACAAAGAGGTAGGATAGTAATCTGCGTTTCTGTTTACCATACATCCATGCCAACATTATATTAGAAATAATAATACAATATTACGACTGTTCATTCCTTTAGCGGGAATGAATTGGCAGTTTGATGACATATTACTCAATACGTCATAAAATCTCGGGCTCATCATTTGTAAAATGCGATATATTTGTTTATCTAGCGTTTTTCCTTAAAAATATATACATATTCGTATCGAAGTGTTTGTGTTGTTGCATGTGATTCGATATAACCGAACATGATCACATACCTGTTCAAGAGTAATATAACGTATGTCCAAACTGACTGATATAAACTCCTAATGTTTCATATCAGCGTAAGTGTATGTTACAAAACGAAATGAAATCGTATGTTTCCGTCTTCGTGGTTATGTATGTCCAACAAAAGAATTTGAATAAAGTTAACATTATGTGATGCGATAAAAAGTAGTCAGCAATAACATAATCATAAGTTTAAAATATGATCAACAATCATAAGTGCAGTATATTTAACCATAGACTGTGTTTATATATCAATACAATTAATCATCGTTTTAATGGAAACAAACTGGACCGTCTTACTCAAGCGTGACTGCTGGACACACTTACCTGTTTAGGGACCTCTCCTGGTTCATCACGTCTGATGCCTTGGTCAGCCATTGACACAGTTCTGCAGTTAGATACAAGAAACAATATTACAGATGAGTTTATATCATTATGGAATGTTAATATGTCAATGGTATACTTACACTTATATAAGCAACACAAACGTAGTTTCCTTATAGTAAATCAGGAGTTATTAATTGTACAAAAACGTTCATAAAAAATCATATTAAAATATAATCATATCTGCATTCATACGATTGCAAAACGTGTGCAATACAGGAAATTAGCAGCTATAATGGCCGGTAATATTTTATTGCAAAGTGCGAGTGTGTATTAAAACGCTCGTTTCAAAACTGCGTTTGATCTTTAACAATGTATATGTATAACTACAATAATAAACATGTACTCTTTGTAATATTTCCTGTTAAACTTAGGGAGAAACTAACGCCTTCAATAAAAACTGTAGGTTTCATTGACTGCATATGTCTTTAATGCACTTGTTTATCATTTCATGTTAAAGGTTTCTATTCAATTAATTGTTTGTAATGTTGACGAATGCACTTATTTAAACATCGTCATATGCTAAATACTACGGATTCCGGATAGTGCAATCTATAATCTCGCCCTTCTTTCATCAAGGGCGACAAACGAGACACAATGCGATACACGATATTTTGCGCGACAGTCGCGGCTATGGCGCACCAAAGGGGTCGAAACTTTAACTTCTGCTCGAGCAGAAAAAATGCTGCTCGAGCAGCATTTAAATGCTGCTCGAGCAGCATATTGCTGCTCGAGCAGCAATTTACTGGTCGAGCAGCATTTAAATGCTGCTCGAGCAGCAAAATTCCTGCTCGAGCAGCAATATGCTGCTCGAGCAGCATTTATTTTTAGAATAAGCCATTGAACCCGCGGGCCAATCAAATTTGAGCTTACAAACGGACGACATTAGCTATCTCTACGGAAACGAAATAGACCGGTGTAGCGTCAATATTGTCAGATCGTGAGATCTGACGATTTTCACAGTACCCCCGTGATATTGCTCCGATCAGTCGCCGTGAAAAATGTCAGATTGATGAAAAATAATATTTAGCGCATTGTTGATTCAATTCAACTTAATTTCGCGTTTTAACAGCTTGCAGTTATTTTCGGACATCTTTCTTGAACCTAAACACATTGTTCACAACAAAGATATCAAAACAGTAGTTCTAACACCATGCAAACATTTGAATTTTAAAACGATTTTCGTTTTAAATTTTATATATATCGATGATGTACATGCATTACGTTGTAAAGAAATATGGTAATGCCTAATTTACAGTCCTAATTTTCAGGGCTATATCTCATTTATAGAACCATGCATAAGAACCACAACCCTTCACTTTCTTAAATTAGATTTATTGCCCTTTGTTGTTTTTGTATGATGTAATTTTTCAGGGCTTTATCTCAGAAACTATAAATACAAGATTTCAACATGAAATTTCATGGGTGTATAATTGTCAATGAGAATAAGTGCCATGCACAAGAAACATAACCCTAGTACATATGTACATGTCTGATGTTACTTTACAGGACTATATCACAGATATAGGTGAGGTGAGGTGTCATGCACAAAATCTATAACCCTACACTTTCTTAAATAAGAGTTATTGCCAATTGTTTTTTTATGTTGTTGCTTTTAAATAAGTGAGATAAGGGTACAACCCTTCAAATAAACTTTTCTGTTAGTTCTGCACCCATCAATAATCAAAATTTATTTGGCGGGGGATATCAATTTAACGAATTTGCTTATTATGAGTCTAAACGTTGAAATTGACTTAATATTTCAAGTAGCAATGAGAATATAAGACACAACAGACTCATCAGTCATCAGTATTATGTTAGCATATCTTTAGTCGGTTACTGAACTAGGGCAAATAAAGTTGAAGTTTATCAGGTGGTCTAAAAGTCCTCACCGCCTAGCAGATAAGTCTACAAAGTATTTTAAAACCGGTTCATGAACATGAAATGATAAGTCATTTACGCCATCAGGATTATTTATTTTAAGTCAATATGTTTTTGGCACAGAAGGATTTTATTAATATTTTGTTGAGTTCTCAGATTAATCGAGCCCAAAGCACTTCCTGCTACAAAAACATATTTTCGAGAAACAACACATATTGATAATATCCATTTTAATGCCGTTCGGGTCTTTACAGTGAAGTGATCGAGTTGCACAGATATGTTTGCCGCACTCCATGAATCAGAAGTCTGCGTCTCACGACTAGTCTCGATAAACTGAATCATGGGCCTGTCGCAACATTGTGGGATGCTTTTTCATGACCAAACATTTGGCAGTCTGGAAATAAAGTAAAAGTCATTCATACTTAACTTAAAAAACAACATTTGTTTGCAATAAGAAAAGCATATATTCACTAGATTAAGTGTTCACAAAAAATACTATTTCTGAAAATAAAATTGCAAGAACGATAGTTTGACAGTGAAAAGTATTCATGTTTTATGCATCATAAATATACAATCACATTAAGACATATTCAAAAACAACTTTTCATACAAAATAATATAATGGAGCAAAGAGAATGCTTTTTTTCATTATATGACACATTCATAAATTAAAATATGAGTAATCTTCTTGTTTAACCTTTTTTCAGGGTTATTTGACAAAAGTGGGACTCTATAACACAGTTTGATCCTCAGGTTATGATATTACATATGAAATATCATGTCCTTTATAAATTAAAAGAAAATGCAAGGCTCTAAAAACCAATGCACCAACAGAAAGGTACAATGATTATATTCTACATTCTCCCATTATTTTGTTGAATAAAAGTTAATGCAGATCTTTACTAAGCAAACTAGAGCTTTGTCACAGACGTGACAAATACCCCCACGTGCCGCATTGACACAGACTACTTTGCATGCTGTCTTCACAAAACAAGAGAATCAAATTTATGGTGATTTTTAAGAATGATAATGCCATTATCATTTATGGCCATTTCGACCTTTGAACTCTTGAATTCTTTAGCATGACATGCAGTCCAAATTTATGGCCATTTTTTTCCTTTTGAACTCCAAGTGTGACATAGACCTTGGAGTTATCGACATAATTCTTTTGCATGACACATCGTCCAATGACTGTGAACAAATGTACCATGTATTTTTAAAATCTCACAATAAATGACATAGTTATGGCCCGGACAAGATCATTTATGGCCAATTTTGACCTTTGAACTCACAGTGTGACCTTGACGTTGCAGATATAGACGTAATTCTTTTGCGCGACACACCGTCCAATAATGGTGAATAAATGTGCCAAATGATTTTAAAATCTCACAATGAACAACATAGTTATGGCCTGGACAAGCTCATTTATGGCCTTTTTTTACCTTTGAACTCAAAGTGTGACCTTAAACTTGGAGTTATCGACGTAATTCTTTTGCGCGACACACCGTCCAATGATGGTGAACAAATGTGCCAAATGATTTTAAAATCTCACAATGAATGACATAGTTATTGCCCAGACAAGCTCATTTATGGCCATTTTTAATCTTTGAACTGAAAGTGTGACCTTGACCTTCGAGATATTGAAGTAATTCTTTCGCGCGACACACAGTCCCATGATGGTGAACAAATTTGCCAAATGATTTTAAAATCTCACAATAAATGATAAAGTTATGTCCCGGACAAGCATTTGACCCTTGAACTCCAAGTGTGACCTTGATCTTGGAGTTATCGACATACTTTTTTCACGCAACACACCGTCCCATGATGGTGAACACATGTGCCAAGTTATTTTAAAATCTAACGGTAAATGACATAGTTATGGTCCGGACAAACTTTCGGTTTAAAACACACTAAGTGACCCCGTGACCTAGTTTTTGACCCAGCATGACCCATATTCGAACTTGGCTTAAACATCATCAAGATACAACTTGTGACCAAGATTGGTGAAGATCAGATGAAATTTCGGGACAGACCAACAGACTGACCGACAGTACGACAAAGTGACTCCTATATAGAAATATAAAGCTAATTTATTACCATCAATGCAAACACTCCACAGCTGTTTCCATGGCGCTGTTTGTTGCAAGGTGGCACTTTAAACTCTGAACTGAATTTTTCCAAGCCATCTTTCACAATTTGCGCTCGTTGACACATGAACTGGCTGCAACAAATATTTTGTTGGTAAAAATCAACAAAAATCATGTGCCTATATACTTAAACGGTACTTTATCTATACCAAATTGTTTTGGTAATCAGTTTTCAAACATATATATATATATATGTGAATCTATTAACACATTATTTGAAACACATAAGTGTGAGAGATAGGACACAATAATAAATAAGAATGAACTAAGAAAGCAAGCTAAACTTTATATATAGCCTATCATTTTTAAAGTGCTGGTGGTCATTACAAGTTAATATTTAAGATAAAGATCCAAATATAGAAAACAAATAAGATTGACAAAGTTTTTTGAATATCTTGTTTGGTATATTGCCTGATGAATGATAACTGGAACTGGCCAAAAAAACTCCCTAAATGTGACCTTTGATCTCTTGTTAACGCATGCACTGCAGCTTCTCTACATGGAGAACATATGTGGTAAGCTATATTAAAAATGGCATATTCAATTATCGAATCACAGTTTGGATAAGCTCAGAGACACACATTAAATGCACATACACCAACTGCTACTGTGACTGCTATATCAAGCAGGTAAGACAAAAAATGAATTACAGCTTTGAACCTTACCAGAACAGATCGAACAAGGCCTTGTTGTTACCACCCAACGAGTCGTAAATGGTTACAGTCCTGGACATAACACTTGCAACCAGCAAAACCCAGTGATTGTTGCCTTTACATTGCGGCAGCATAAGTAGATCATACATATTGAAGTGCACCTACAAAATGTGGAATTATAATGTACCTTAAACAATGTATACATTACTAAACAGTGAGAAATTTGCTCAAATTACTTCAAAGAAGTATAGTGGCATGCTAGAATCAAGTACAGTTTAAGTTAACAATAAAACAAAAGATTGTCAGGCAATATGGTACTCCTGGAACAACTTTGTAGAGGTCATCATTTGCAAAGAACATGTAGAATTTATGAAGAACCACCACTTTTACACAAAAATTCATGTTATGTAAAACGAAGACTTTGGCATTCATATCTCACAGACATATCAAGTCATTACCACTGCCACCTTCATCAACATAATTATTGGACACATAGAGAACTACTATATCTCACTACATACAAAATGTGGTAGCCCTAGATCCTAGAGTTAAGGACAAGAATATTTTTAAAGTTTTCACAAAATAAGCAAGAAAGAAGTGTATATAATGTTTAATTTTGTGACCCGCGGGTCAGGGTCAAATTTGACCCAAAGGGCATAATTTGAACAAACTTGGTAGAGGACTATAAGGTGTCACTACATACCAAATTTGGTAGCCCTAGGCCCAACGGTTATGGACAAAAAGATTTGTAAAGTTTTCACAAAATATACCCTATATAAGCATATGTTAAATTTTGTGACCCTCGGGGCAGTTTCAAATTTGACCCCAGGGGCATAATTTGAACAAATTTGGTAGAGGACTATTAGATGTCTCTACATACCAAATTTGATAGCCCTATGCCCAATGGTTATGGATGAGAAGATTTTTAAAAAAATTCACAAAATAGGCCTTATATAAGCATATGTTCAATTTTGTAACACCAGAGCAGGGTCAAATTTGACCCCAGGCGCATAATTTGAACAAATTTGAAATAGGTTCATCCAAGGAACATTACTGAGAAATTTCATCAGAATTGGACCAGTAGTTTAGGAGAAGAAGATGTTTAAAGGAAAAGTTAATGCACGGACGGACGGACGCAGGCACGGACGGACGCACGCATGGCGGACACAGGACCATGACATAAGCCCCGCTGGCCTTTGGCCAGTGGAGCTAAAAATCAATTAAGGAAGGGAGGGAGCACCCCTCCCTAACCCAACCATAAAGGCCCCTGGGCATCTGAAATATGATCACAAGCACTAATAATCATATTATAATGATAAAACCCGGTCACCACTGTCGATAAATTGGAAATTGTTATGATTGTGAGATATAATGTAAACATTTGCATACAGATCAATATTTTTTCTTCAAGCCAAACACAAAATAACAATGCAAAATTAAAGTTTTAAAGGTTTTCAATGGGTACAAATAGGGTATTTATCTGGACATTGGAAAAGTTGAAATACATGAAAATATCATCAAACAACTTAAATGTATTTCATTGTTAAATATGTTTTTCTTGATTTTTCTCCAAACTTTACACAAATATAGATGATTTCAAAAATAACTAGAAATGGCGCGGCAGAGGCCGACGTGTATCCCCACGCCGCATGTTTGACCCAGGGGTGCCCCAGGGTTGGTAATGGGGCTATGCATAGTTGAGATTGAACGTATTGTCATAAGAGAAGTTCGGTATCAATTAGATGTGAATCGGTGTAGAAATGAAGAAATTATAGTAAAAGGCAATTTTGGGTGGGCGTGGCCTATGTGGGCGGGGTGCCCCAGGGTTGGTAATGGGGCCATGCATAGTTGAGATTAACCATAATGTCATAAGAGAGGTTCAGTATCAATTTGAAGTGAATCTGTGTAGAAATGAAGAAATTATAGTAAAAGGCAATTTTGGGTGAGCGTGGTCTATGTGGGCGTGGCCAATGTGGGCGGGGCACCCCAGGGTTGGTAATGTGGCCATGCATAGTTGAGATTATCCGTATTGCCATAAGAGAGGTTCAGTATCAATTTGAAGACATTCGGTGTAGTTTCCGGTGCACTCAAAATGTGCAGCTCGATGAGATACACATGCATGCCAAATATCAAGTTGCTATCTTGAATATTGCAAAAGTTATGACCAAGGTTAAAGTTTTGGGACACACACACACACACACACACACATACAATGACAGACAGGCCAAAAACAATATACCCCCGATCTTTCTATCCGGGGGCATAAAAATGAGTAAAAATCTCTGACCAGGCCCCACCTCAACCCACATAACTTTTGACCCAGGGGTCAGATCAAAATTCCAAATAATGCAGGGTCGCACATATGCTCATAGCTACCATGTGTGTAAGTTTCAAGGTTCTAGTGTTTATAGTGTAGGAGGAGAAAGTGGCCAGGACGGACGAACAGATGAACGGACGGAAGACGGAGATAACCACAATATCCCCACTTTTTCTCTGAAAAGCGTGCGGATAATGAAGCCTAAATGAAAATTTTTCTCAAATTTTAGATGTTAAGTTATGGCAACAGTTTTGTTTGTATTGCATAGGGAAAGGGTTCAAGTTTTATAAATGAGTAGGGCCGTTCTGTCAGATGTAACCACTTTTTCACCACAAAAGATGTTAACCAAATGTTTTGAATTTTTTTTTATAAATGTACATGTCTTTTGCACGTAATAAAATCCCATTTAAACATGTTATCAATATTTTGTGTGTTTTGTCAACATGCAGTATGTTCTTAAGCAAAATTTAAATACACAATCAGAAGTGTTCTAAAAAAAATTATGGAAAAAATTGAAATGTTCATGTTTTTTAACACATATTTTTCAAAACTATACTCCTAAAAGTTTTTTTCCCTGGCCTCAAAGCAGTGTATCTTAAAGTAAAAACTCAGATTTATCAAAATATAGGATGGCCTTCAAATATATGTGAAGTTTCTTTTTTATTATATAAGAAAATCTGCAAAAACTAGCTTTTGCCAAAACTGTATACAATTTTCAAACATTTGTACACTTAATTGGGACACTAACATGACTTTTGTATACAAGTAAAATAAGCAAACCATTCAACATACATGTATATAAATACTTTTTAAATTTTTATTACATTTGACTATACAAATTAATGTTTCCCCCAAATAATGTTCTGTGCTAGAAGGTCCGTTTGATGATTTAAGGTTGATGTTTAGAGATTTAAGGTTATTTGTACTTGACAACTTTAGTTTTCATTTATTCTAAGAAATACCCAAACAGTCAGTAATATAGAATACAAATTAAATTGGCATAAAATATTCTGATAAAATTATAAGATAAGTTTCAGGGAACTTGAATTGTTTGCTGAAAGGATCTAGCATGATTTTAGGCCAAATCTGTACACTTGGGACATTTTCAAAACGGATGAAAATCTGAAGAAAAATAGCATAACTTTTATATGTATTTCATTTGAGGTATTTTTGTGGCCCTTAGTATGTTTATAACCGATGGGATATCAGAGGCATAAGGAATCTCCATAATTATGCAGTGTGTCATAGATCTGTATTTCCCATAAAAAAAAACACATATATTTCACAAATTGTAGATACATTTGACCTGGTTTTCAATATATTTCACATAGTTGTATATATTTGACTTTGGTTTCATAATTTATCTTGTTCTATATAATAAAGATCTATTTGACATTGCTCTCTATATGCTGGAGATCTATATGCTGGACATTGTTCTCTATACAAATGGATAGCATACCTTGTTCTCTAAATATCAAATGATGTTCTCTACATATTAAACATTGTTCTCTATGGCATTGACCTTGATCTTTAAATATAAGACATAATGCCTCTTATATGTTGGAATTTGATATCTATATATAAGACATTGCTCTCTATACTTGAAGTTGATCTAATATTGTGTTCTCTATATATTGGACGCTTTTCTATAAATATTGAACATGGCTCTGTATACAAAATACATGTTTATATTTTTTTATAATATTTGACCTCGTTTTGTATAAAAAATATGTGTCTTGTTCTGATAAAACTGGGCTAAATTCATGTGCGGAAAGTGTCGTCCCAGATTAGCCTGTGCAGTCCGCACCGGCTTATCAGGGACGACACTTTCCGCTTAAACTTGATTTTTGGTAAGAAGGGACTTTCTTCAAACTAAAAATACCATAAAAGCGGAAAGTCTCGTCCCTGATATGCCTGTGCAGTCTGCACAGGCTAATCACGGACGAGACTTTCCGCACATGAATTAAGCCCAGTTTTCTCAGAACAAGACACATATAATTCACTGTTCTATATTTAGACCTTGGTCTCTATATATTAAACATTATATTCTCTATATATTGGACCTTGTTCTTTATTAATTAGACCTTGTTCTTTTTATACTTCATACATTAAACACGATGTCCTCTTGCTTGACCTTCCTCTGTAATACAATATATCCTCTATATATTTTGGTAATGTGTCATTAAAAATGAATAAAATAATAATAAGTGCTGTACTGTTGTTTATCGAAGGTTTTAACATGGTTTTTAGTTTAGATGTGTAGGAATTGTACCACAAGGGTGACAGTCTGCATTTTTTAATTATAAGTGTCTGAAAGACTTTGTCATCCATCATATTTGACATTTGACCATGTTCAACTTTTATTTTGGCTTTTTTTTTCAGTTGCTTTTGAATGCTTTATTAAATCGAAATTTAATCATTAATTCTGCTATAATGTATGTTTGTTTTCACTTTCTGGAGGTTTATAAGAAAAACATTCATTTTATGTCCCAAGTGTACATGTACAACATTTAATAACCAACTTCAGGCTAACATTGAAGATTATTGGAGAAACATTTTGATTAAAATTGACATTAATTTGAGAAGAGGAAATGTATTTTTGTAATAATGTTATGGTAAAGTCAAATATACTTCCCACACATTATCATTTATATGCTTATTTTTTTCTTCTGAAGACAAAATATGGAGACATACCCATATAATAAGAGTAGTTCACCCCCAGAGTGAAGAAACCACCTTTTTCTCTTGGAGATTACACCCTTCTGTGTACTTCTTTCCAGAAAATTAGTGCCTTTGTTTATTTTTTAAAAGCTATAACCTGTCCATCAAACATGATACAAATTTCGTACACTTGGGACAATACGATATTTGTCTTGCAAAAAAAGTTCACAAGGTTTTGGCATCAAATTTTCAGTACATCTAGTGATAAGCATTAATGGTTTGAAGAAAATGATGTAAAACCTTGAAAATTCTATCTTATGAAAAATTAAAAATAACTTTCTTGCAAAATGTACACTTGGGACAGGGACAAATTCTGACCACATTTAGTATTCAGCTGTTCAAAATTTACATGAACAAATAATTGTATAAATACCTGTACAAATGTGTAGAAAAAACATGTGACAGGTTAAAGGACACTTTTTGCCTATAAATATTGAAGAACTTTATGATGCCACCTCTTAATATACGTGAAGAGAGTTGAAAATTGTGGCACAAAATTTACAAGAACATCATTGCTTTGAACACTTGCCAAAAGAGATATCAACCTAAGTTATAAGAAGCATTGTTTTATTTTTCTTAAAGCATATGCATTTTTTTATTCATTAAATGATGACAATACCTAATATTTCTGAAAGTTTTATTGAAGTATAGAATTGAAAATTGCCTTTAACATAAAATGTCACGCAAAACCAGTACACTTGGGGCAATTTTAAGGATATTTTTCAATATATTTTGTTAATGAAGCAAGTTATTGAGAAGAATTTTCACATTTAAGTTAATCACATGGAAACACTTCTGTAAGATAGAAAAAAAACTCAAACATGCTTAATGGTAAGAAAATAAATGCATTTTTTATTTAGGCTTCATTATTTTTTAAATCACCCATATATGATGCGGCATTTGTCTTTACGGAATATAAAAAAATCAATCATTTTTACCCAGAAGTTGGCGCTGTAATAATTTGCTATTCTGTGTGTTCTTTTACCAAGCTTGATTAGGAATTTTTGAAAACGCGCCATGGAGATTTTCTTTTACCATTAAAAATAATAGTTCACGGATTCAAACCATAATTCCTGATTAATATGTTGCTACAGTGGATTCCTGTTCTTAGCATACCATGTCAGCAAAAAATATGCTAATAACAGGAATATGCTATTAACAGGAACACACATTTTAGCATAAATATAGCAACTGGGGGCATACAATAAGTCAAATCTGTTAATAATTGATCGTCAAAGTGAAATTTAAATTCAACATTGTATATGATTGATGTTTAAGATAACTATTTATCAAATGGAATTGTATTCTAAGGTGTTTGCGTTTGCATTTGAGCATATTTTTGCAGATTTAAAGCATATTTTCTTGGCATTCTGAGAATGTTATAAGCTATAAAGATATTAAGTGAATTCTGAATATTGGGGTTAAAAATTAAGCTATTACTAGAAGAAAAATACATTAACATTTAAGAATTAATCTGTGATATTCTATATGCTAATAACAGAAATATGCTATTATCAGGTATGCTAATAAGTGGAATCCAGAAATTATTCTTCAGTCTGACAAAATTTTGTAGCCTGTCAGACCAAACAACTGACAGATTATTTCACATTTTGCGGTGTCTGACTTGGCTTCTCACTTTTGAGTCCATGATGCTAAATGTTTTAGATTCAACACTAGTTTCCTCAACCTCACGACACCAGAGCTCCTGTGATGCAAATATACTTAAGTGGTATAAAGAGACATTTTTTTCCCTGCAAATTGCGTTTAGTTCCTCACTTCTGGTTAAAAACAAACCTGTTACTCTCCGATTGACTGTCAATTTAAACAGCAAACTCCAATACATATTCCTGTTTGTATTCTTGTATGAAAATGTCCACAACATATGGGCGTAGTTATATGGGGACTGAATATTCAAATACATGTAGGTTAAGAAGTACAGTAAATGACATGACAAAATGCTGTTAGGACATATCATCATCCTTAATTCTAAACCAGCTATACATGACATTATTCTTAAGAGGGGCATTTCAGAATAAAGATAAAAAGATACAAACGATTCGCAATGGAAAAATTATTTCCTGCAAATATTTTTTATCGAAATTATTTCCGTCAAGACCTGTTGTACAATAGCATGCCATGGTTAAAATGAGTGTGTAATACAATGCCTAAACTCTTACTGCAAAGTTTGGGAAGTCTGCTTTAGGGACATTTAAATGGAAGAACAGATGAAAGGTAACTCATTATAGTGCCACCAATGTAATAATTATGCAATTTTTTCGCAGTTCAGAGCTGAAAATAACATCCCAGAACTTAATTATGCACTGCCAAGTTATTCAATAAATAGTAAATTGTAAACATTTCAATTATGAAAAAATAAACAACTTGTAATTCAGACACAACTCACATTTTACCTGTTGTTAGCTTTGAACAAGCTAATTGGCCTCGTTGAAAAATAATTTACATTGAAATTGAGAAAAGTCCTGTAAACTATCATCATAAATTTTAATAAACTGATGTTTCGTAATATCTTTAATCCTTGAAACTGTCCATGATATAAACTTTAAAAAATGTTGACAATTTCTAACCAATGACATGCCTTTTTATACTTTTGACAGGTTTGTTAAGTCACATACTTTCCATCATGTTTTTTGGATGTCAACTCAACTGCTGTATACACAGTTTCTAACAAAATCGATAACACGAATGATTCGGCACTTATTGGCTCTTGCTTTCTTGATTCGAAAAAGTTTGCGATCGGCTGATATTTTGGCGCAACAATCTCGGACGTCTTTCGACCTCTCTCTGCTATTTTTATTTTGCATCGTAATAGAAACTGAAAGTACAGTTGCTTTACAAAAACATGCACAATGAGCGACGAATTAGGTCAGATTGAAAACGCATAGCGTTTGAATAACTATGACCGTTTGCTGAGCTTGCTGAATGTAAGCGTCACCGCGTTACGATAATAATTCCAAAGAGAAAATACCTAAAATGAGCAAAGCATTTTCAATCGAAGTTTTGTATCGTTAATTTGACGAATTTGCGTAAAAGTCAAATTGGTTGCATTTTCAATACTCATGATATTGTATTTCTTTGCATTTTTAAACATTTTAATAGGGTGAAAGACGCAGATACGCAGCTTATCTGGGGCACTGAGAACTGGTTAACAGACATGATATTTTGCCTTTTTGGATAATTGTAAAAGTTAGAACAGCAGATATACATGTATAGGGAGAACGAGAAACGTAAACAATGTTAACCAGAAAGGCAAAATAACAGGCAATCGGCACCTGTGTCGGAAGCAATTATTAAGAATCATTAAGAAAGTAAATCGATAGAAACAGAGAACCTACACTTGCGCACCCTTTGAGCCATTCTTAATCTTATCAGTCATCGTCGTGATTTTCGCAAAAGTTTTAACAGCCGTTAGACATTTATGATTGATTTTCTTATTAAGCGAATGGCAACAATTTTTTTATCAACTAGTTTGCAGCCAAAATATAAAGCACTTACCGCGTGTCAATGTTAAACTTTAAACAGGTCGTCACATAAACTTGCAGAAGATGTGAAAAAGGCACCATCATGGCGGCAGCCATTTTTTCCAAACAAACCAGTTTCGCACCAAACGGCAAATATAACAAGAGTTCTGATTGGCTAATGCCATAATCTAAAAATAAATGCTGGTCGAGCAGGATTTTTCTGCTCGAGCAGAAAAATGCTGGTCGAGCAGTAAATTTGCTGCTCGAGCAGCATTTTGCTGGTCGAGCAGCATTTAAATGCTGCTCGAGCAGCATTTTTTTCTGCTCAAGCAGAAGTTAAAGTTTCGACCCTTTTGGTATCCCATACGCAGCGACAAACTATATATTTAACATGATATATCGCCTTTTGGGCAACCTACACATTGTCGTGCAATAAATCGTGTATCGTGTGTCGCCCTTGAGGAAGGAAGGGCGAGATTATAGATCGCCCTATCGGGATTCCGTAAAATAAACTGAAAGGAAATAATATACCGCCTCCTCGGCCTGGCGATTAGAGTTTGTTTTTGAGCCGTTTCGGCATGACTTTAACTGATCAGGCCGGTAGTTTACCTAGCAGCTTTTTACAATGCCTTCTTGCAGACGTCCATGAATATAGGATACTGAAAGTTAAAAATCATCTTCATAGACGATAAATAAAAACACAATAAAACTATACCAGCAGGAGAGAAACTTAACAGAAAGACAGACTCTTTTATCAATTGCCAAAAAATAAATTAACCCAACAATGTGCAAACTGATTATTTGAAATTCGTTTTAACCGGGGATGAATGTCACAATTTACGCATGATCTTACCCCAAAGTTATAATGTCTTTAAAATCAATAAGAAAAAAAAGTTGAATATATGACAATATGCTGTGTTAAAATTTTCTTATTGTGTGATGACGTATTGCTGGTAACCTTTTCCAGAAAAGTTTGCAGAAAAGCACACGTTTCTAGTCACTACCAATTCGCAAAAAGGTTCGTGCATTTATACGGGATGGTGTCATTAAATTGAACTGTATCTGTGAAAGTGATAAGACCCCTGAAGAAACATAGACGCGTGCGTGCACAGCTGACTGAAAGAAGATCCTTCTCGTGACAATCAGGAACTGTGCGAAAGCGCGAAAAGAATATTTACATATTAAAACACTGGTACAGTCTCCTTGTTTGTGTAAGTACACCCGAACGGCTGACATTTATTGCTTAGCTTTATATGATAATTACTCTAAACCTCAGAAGGAACCCATTAGCAGCAATCGCAACGGGTTGATAACACCTATTTTCCTCTTTAAGTTAGTGTATCGGTTAGACAGAAAGGAAAGGGGCGTGACGAACGCAAGGACTCGGATAATAATGGTATAAGATTGGTAAAATTATTATAGTAAAACTGGTTTTAAAATAGGTCAAGCAATATCAAGTTGATATGAAATACAGATTGCTCAATACAACAATATATGCCTATTGTATAAACAATGATAACTCGTATGAAGCGGATAACCTTGAAACAACTATTAGGTTTGGTTATCTTTTACGAATAGCGATTACACAAACACTTAAAACCGAACATGTTGTAGTTAGACAATGTTTTGGATCTGGTATATATAGGTTAATGTACTGTTATATAGGTTACTGCTGTTTACAGTCAAAACATTCCATATATATGCTGCTATTGATGATGATGATAGTTATGCTCAGGTTGATGATAAAGATGATGACGACGACGACGCTGATGATGATTATGATAACAATGGCTACATTGGTAAAACATAACATTAGATTTTGCTCTTAAGCTTTCCAAGTTCATATACCATGCTGAAAAAAACCCAAACGTAAGTAGCTCAATATTCAACGATTATGTACCCGGGGTACATTGTAGTATACTTCTGAAGAGTAGCCGGGGTACGTTTAAATAGTACCTGAGTCGAGTCGACAACGAAAAGTAAGCCTTTATAAATAAAGCTGGTGAAAATCAACACAGATAATCTTGCATTTATGTAAATGTCGTTTAAATGTCTATTGAGCTATATTAATTCTGAATTCGTACTGTTCGTATTCGGCGATTAATCAAAAGACCCAAATCTGGTCGCTACTAAAAAGACATAGGAAGATTTATTTCCAACAGTGTTTGCATTATTTGACCATTTTTCACCATGAATATTTTCTCTCTGAAAAGCAACTTAATAATTGCTAAGTGCTTTAATTATTTTGCTCGGATGAATGCGAAGTTTTCATTCTTTCTTGACAATTATTATAAACTATTTGATACTTATTATTTTTAACAAATATTGTTATGTTTGATTATTCAACATGCATATCTTCAAATAAATACTATATTGTACAAAGTTCTTTGTTACACAATGGGGCCGTTTTGACCAACTTAAAAACTGTCTTTGGGGCCGTTTTGACCAAAGTGTTGCCGTTTTGACTATTTTTGACTAGGGGCCGTTTTGACTGGGGCCGTTTTGACTGTAAACCGTGTACACATATGCACTGACCTTGACAGTGTTTCGTTTTAAAATGTGTGCTTATTCCATACATTTTACTGTTCAAATAGTTGACTTATAGTTATCATTGTGACTTACAAACTTCAAAATGCTTTTTTGTTGTTGTTAAATCGTTCATAAAGTTTGATGAATTTCCTTAGCAAAGAACTATTTTGTTGTGTACATGCAGCGCTTTTCAGTGGCGGTTCTACGGTCGTGTTTTAAAGGCACTGTACCAAGTTTGAGATGTTTAATAACTGCGTATTACTATAATTAAGATGAAATCAAGTGGAAACAGGATAAATAGAATACATGGTAGGTGCCGGGATGGAGAAAGTTTATCCGGTTCGGCACGAAAATGAAAATAGGGCGAGCTTTATTTTCATTTTCTAAGCCTCACCGGATAAACTTTCTCCATCCCGGCACCAACCATGTATTCTCTATACGTCTGATAAACAACTAACATGCAATTTGGTAAAGCCTACAAGGACACTTTTAATGTCACACTTAAATTAAAACAAACTATTTCTGCAAATACTTTATAATTGCCAAACTATAACAATACTGAAAAGTTTCATAATTTTACTACTATTCAAAAGAAATGCAAGTAGACAATATTACAAATTAACTACAGCATGTCGATTTTAATTCTATCACTAATTTTTTATTACTCTAGTTTACGCATGCAATTGATAATTAAAATTTTATAATTAGATGTATCATTATTTTTATTGAAGCTTTTCTGCAGATAATTATATGGCTAATGCATAGAGCTCTTTGTTGTGTCTAATTGTCTGTCGTTCAGTCTTCGGACAATCTTAATTACTTTGATGCTAATGACGCGTTCTTTTAAAATGCAAATAAGTGTGTTAATGCATTCTTTAAGCACTTAATATTATATTTTTTAAATATTATTTAGGTGTTGTTTTTTTAGTTTCTTCTCGATTTATTGACTAAACAAGTCTTGTTATCCATATGCTTTGCGTTAGCTGTAAGCAATGCTTTTGACTACCAGTGCATTGCGCATGCGCGAAAATCAGGAATCAAAACAATAACAATGAACTGGTCTATTGAACCTTAAGGCCAATGAATGAAATCTCTCGGTAAAGAAAACATATTGCATAACTATTAAAACCGTAAACTGAAAAGTATTATTACAAAAATTAACTTCGCTACAAACGTTTCATAAAAACCAACAGAAAATTCTCATGTTTAAAATTAATACAATATTCTCAATGACTGGAATAACACCGAACTGAAATACAGAACGTGTTACGTACTGTTTACATTTGATACCGAAGGAACTTTTTTGTACACATACGCACACATAACAAATAGTGCGTCATAAATATTAAAATAAATTAATGAAATAAGTTGATAAATATTAAAATAAATTAATAAAATAAGTTAATATAATAGACTTACATAGTAAGTCCAATCGCACATTTTAAGGTAACACATTCACATTAACACATCCACAAACAAAACATCTACAAAGAACAGTTACGGAAATTACTGGCTACGAAATTTATATTTAAAAGTACACATGTCACGTGGTGTGTACCAAACGTCACATAAACACAGCACTGAAACACGCATATTTCTCTTACTAGAATGTGCAGTGTTGATACACAAATCCGCGCGAGCCGTACTGTATATTCTAGCATATAATGTCATGGATGCCTTTCAAGTGCAGCAGAAGGTCAATATGCACAGCAGCTCTCATTTAGAGGTTCAAGGGAATACAAAATTTCATATTTTGGGCACAAAATAAGTACTTTTGACTAATTTTATGGTGGCAATCTGATCAAAATGGGAGTTCCTAACCGAGCCAATGAAACAAATGCTCATTTTTTTTTAGGGGGGGGTTAGACTGGAAGGCAAGGTTAATATGAACAAGATACATATATATATAGAGGCAAGCATTATAAGCTTAGAAATGAGGTTCCATGTAGTATCAGGGGCAGAAAGGCAGCTAAGAGCAATGAAGGCTTCTTCTTTTAAGGACACAGCTTCCTGCAGAATTCTCAACACAACAAATATTGATCCATGTCACCTTTGTATGCAAAGACAAGTGAATAAGGTCAATACTTCCCTTAAATCACTGAATGAGACAAGCATGTACCAATAGAAAACATAACTAGTTGCTGAAAGTGACACATTTTAGCAAAAAGATCCCTCTAAGGTAAATGATGAAGGTGACACGTGCTACAACAATCCTATGTTTAACTCGGACGCGACATCCTTTCAAGCCGAACCATGACTGTAAGCATATTGTAAGAAAACAATACCAAACACAAGCTTATTGTAGGGTTACAAGTAGCATATCAACTCAGCTGTACTGCATGCATGCTCAGGAACAAGGATAAACCCGTTCAGTGCCAACGTCCACTGATAACAAAGCACAAACTTTACGTGTGAGGACGCGGAACTATCGGTACAAACTGCATGGGGAATTGCACGACGGCAAGGGTTTGAGTGACCACAAACCTGATTATGACATTATTTCACACCTTAAGCCTCATGAATATGCTTATTTGCTTGTGTACATGATAATAATTTAGTAGTATTACCTGTTTTGCCATCAACAACCCTTATCCAGTGGCCCTCGGCTTAGTCGCAGACATTCCTCTACCTGAAAAAGTCAAAATTCCTAATAGAAATAGATATAAAATGAAAAACAAACATGCATTTATGTATTTTAAGTGTATTTCTATGAATAATATGAAGTGATAAAGCTTGTTATATTCATGATTATACTAAATATGAAGGCTGGCTCAGTTAAGCGTCTGCTGCACTGTCCATACTGTAAAAATGTCAGCCATTCCATGTCGGTGAAATGGGGCTCTGTTTGAATGTACATGCTTTACGCACAAGCTATTGATGCGTTACTGGATCACGAAGTCCCTGGCGTTGAATTCTGACTTCATGTAGCACATTAACACTACACAGTCAACCAATATGCCTTTGAGTTTAAGTCGGAAAGCAATTTGGCCCTTATTCGGCTATGTAAGGGTGGGGGTCCACTTGAAAAACGACTATTTCAGGTCAAATAATCTGAGTTCATGCATTTATTGCACTTATTTTCTTCTCTTTTGCTAAGAAACGACCAAAAATCAGCATTCCCAGTCATATTTTGCACTTGCAGATGGTATTTCATTTTTACCTAAAGTTAGTTAAGTTCACAATATACCAAAAGATTTCCTACACAAATTCAATGTAAAAGCAATAACTTTAACCAAAAAAAAAGTCAAACTTGTGCGCATAGAGACCCTCATGACCATACCTTTTCTCGAAGAGCATTCCGAGCCGAATTGATTCAAGCAATAAAAAAGATAGGTCACGCGGTATGCAAGAAAGAACTCGTCACGAATCAAAAGTCACTGTTTTACGGCCATCTATTTACCGGCTTCTATCCAGTTCATGAGGGTTTCCCGCCATCTGTCAAAGTCTTATGTAGTCTCCAATCTGCAGATAAAAGAGTGAATTTCTAGTAAACATGTTTCCCTGCCACATGCTCACATAAATATTCTTAAATTAGGTCATCGCAAGTGACCCTACAGAGAACCGTGTCTTCAAATAAATGATGTTCATGTTTTTAGAGAGTATAGCATTGCACTCCAAAAAGATTAAGTATATTGTAAGCTAAAGGTGAAATAAATTCTGATTAAAATGTGTTATTCTTCCATATTATTATCTTCCTATTCATATTGCATCAATATATTAAGTTTGGCTGGATTATCTGGCCATTTGGCCATTTTATATCATATTTTCACATGCGGATGTTTTCTGTCCGAAGAAGGCGATTTTAGGCCTGTTAAAGCCTAATTGTCCCTTTAAGATTTAAAGCTGTTGTGTTCAATACCTGCAACAAAATACCAAAACAAACCAAATGGACAGGCACGTGGGGCTTATGCGGGGTGGGGAAAAATGACTTTGCTAGATATTTTCACTCTAAGCATTTTTTATAATGTCTTTTTTGTGTGTTTTTTAATCACCCCAAAAATGTCAATTTCAAAGCCAAAAAAATCCAATTTCATCTAAGAAAATAAACAAGTTAGTAAAAATGAGATATCAAAGATACTTTGAAGTGTAGAAATCAATAAGCTTCCAATAACTTGTTGTTTCGCACCAATAAAAGTGTGAAATCTTGAAAGCGCGTTGTCGCTCGGAGCCCATTTATTTACCAGCCACCAATTATATTTTAGCATATAATGCCATGGATGCCTTTCAAGTGCAGCAGAAGGTCAATATGCACAGCCAGCTCACATTTAGAGGTTCAAGATAATACAAAATTTCATATTTTGGGCACATAGCAAAACTAATTCGAAATCATGGAGGATCTACAAATTACAAATGCAATTCCTAATGACAATAAGTAAGTTTTCAATCCTTATTGTCTTTCTGAGTTGTATTAAAAACAACAGTAGTGGATCCAGTGCGGCTAGAAGGTGATTCAGGTAAATTTTGCATAATTTCGCGACCTGTCAAATTGTGTTCCTGAATAATGTATCGTCTTGAAAGCATATTTCGTCATATACTATGTTTACATGCTATCTTGTGATGCAAGGAACCTCAGGGCCCAGTGAGAGAAAATCTTCTCCACAGCAGGAGACCCTGTCAGTGCTCATAGGGCTTGCCTTGTTGCAATAATTCAACACTCAGCTTTATAACCCAATGGTTAGCTGTGGTTGCAATGCGCCGTCTCTTGCCCATGGGTGCAAAATTTAATCAACTATGCAATGGTTATGGAACACTGAAACTGCAAGATCTTATCAAAGTTTACCTGTCTAAACCACAAACTCATACGAATGGTACCATTACAACAATAAACAATTGCTTTTTATTGACTTAGTTTTGCTTTCGTACGCTGTATCCGCCATATTGGGTAGCAGGCTCTTTCGGCCCCAAGCTCTTTCGGCCCAGTCCGAAATTTCAGGCTTTTTCGGCCCCAAGCTTATTCGGCCCCAAATCGACCAGGCTCATTCGGCCCCATATTTTATTACACCTATTAACTAGGGTGTATGATTGAATAAAGGTGTTCAAAATGATATATATTGTGCTGTCTGTTTGTTCCTTTGTATTGCTTTTGATTATTGATGATAAAATGAAATTAATTGAAAACCATTATTGTTTTACAAACTGTTACCAATGTATGTAATTGTTTTAATTGTTAAATTGTGCCGGATTTTAATTTTGCATCGATTGTCAGTTTGTTTGTTAAATATTGCGTTTGATTAAAGGTGTAAATGATGAGTATTTGTTTGGTTTGTTCCATTGTTGTTTTTTGTCGGTTATTAGCAATTCTTAACGAAATTATTGCAAAAAAGTATCTTTGCCTTAAATTTACTACGATTTACTACTATTTCCGATATGAAGCGCTGTCGATGAAAGTGTTATGTTAAGATCGTCTGCTACACATTTCAATTTTTGTGGGAATTTAATAAAGAGGACCAATAAAAGGTATGGGATATAGATAAATTTGTGTAATTTTAGTTAAATTTTTATTTTGAAATGCAATTTTACCTGTTTTTTCCTCATTTTGTTTTTATTTGTTTTTGTTTATAAGCGTAGTTATGTCACTTCATCAAAATACTCGGAGCGCTTGCGTGTGACGTCATCCAAATGGCCGCGTTCTTAATGTAAACAAAGTGGTCGAAATTAGGTCATGGTCGACTTACGGTAATCGGAGGATATAAGTGCTATTATTGTGTTAATTGGTATCATAAGTCATTTTGCTGTCTATGTTATACTTTGGTTACTAGTTCTATAATTGTGCTGTGAAATTTGGTATGATATTGGATGTAACTTGTGTTAATCGTAAATAAATTTGTAAGTGTAAGTGTTTGTGATTGTGAATTTGTGATGGAGGAGGACAAGTGTTTAGTGTGTAAGAATGCCGTTCGCTCGCTGCAGCATGGCATCACATGAAACGTCTGCGACAAATGGCAGCATCGCACCTGCAATACAGGTGAGTGTTTATTCAAATACTAACAATAAAAGTTAAAATTCTCTCGCGAAACATTGTAAAAATGCTTTCAAATGAGAACTGAGACATTTAATGAAAACGTGAATTAATCTAATTGCCTTATTACAATTTGTTAATCTGGTTAGACACATGTTTTTTACAACCTGATAAAGGTAATAAAACCGGGCATAGGTGCGGGTGCTATTCAATGGCTTCACTCGATAATGAAAGTCGGGGTCGCATTAATTAATGAATTATGATATGGATTTTATTATTATAGTCTCATCCATATTTATATTTTTCATAATTTTGATCATATAAAACATTAAGATGATGATGCAATACAGGTAAGTGTCAATGCCAACTGACAAGCTAAGATTATCGACAAATAAATTATTTTCCTAAGTAAGACTGAACATGGGTCTAATTTGCAAATTTTTTAATTTATTTTATTGTCATGGTTATAATTTGCAATTTTTTTAAATTTATTTTATTGTCAGTTCATTGTCAGTTCAAAGTTTACTGATTTATCAACTTAAATCTTCATTTTGTGTTACCTGTTAACCCGAATACACACCACACATGTATTTAACAACCTGATAAAGATCATAAAACCGGGCATAGGTGCGAGTGTGCTAGACAATGGCTTCATTCGATAATGATTGACGGGGTCGGAGTAATTAAAGAAAACAACATCTGTTTAATGCATTATTGTTGTGTGAACAAGTTAGTTATTAATCAATTAGGTTATGTTGTAAATTAATGACGAATTTTGCAAACACTTTGTAAGCATATCCGCGACATAATATTTTAGTGCAAAGAGGGGGGATATTGTTCTTACCTTCATCTGCAATGACTGCCGCAACCGCCCTACAACGCCTGACATCAGCCTAAACTTAGAAAATGTCGCGCAGTCGACTATGCTTGAGGTACTAGTTACGCGCTCTGTAAAAATGGGGTTTAATGCATGTGCGAAAAGTATTTATATTTTATAACAATTTTACGTAATGAATTAAGTATTTGTATATCAGTTACCGTTATATTTTCCCGTTTACAGAAACAGACAAAGAAGCAAGCTGTGTGGCGATGCAGCGTGCGGCGGAAAGCGTTCATGTGTACCGCGTATTATGCTGATGATTGTGACTCTTATGATGAATGATGAATGATTTATATTTATATGATGATTATTATGATGATGTAATTGCATTATTAATAAAATAAACAACTTGTGTGCAGTAAATTATGTAGTATGTAATTAGGTTCAATTAATGTATTGTGTTGTTAAGACGTATGTATTCCTTATTGTTATAAATTATCCAAATAAATGTAATATAAATTATTTTATAGTTTTGTTTATTTTCAAAGCCGTCTCATATTCTTGTATCTATTCTTCTCATTTCGACGACGACATACCTGAAGCAAATGCATTAATCCTCAATAAAGATAATATATTACTGTAATAAACAAAGTCGATCACGATGTGGTATATACAGAATACACTGTTTCAAATTTAAACATAAACCATGTCAGCGAGGAAAGTGTTTTGAAACATCGTCGTGTTTTTATAGGGTGCATGCAAAGGATTACATCCGTAGGTTGCCAATCAGGTTAATTTAACATGTTTATGAAGTTTATTCATTATTTTCCTCAATTTGTTTCGAACGACGTCTGTTTAGTGAAGCGCACGGATTCTCTGTGCTAAACTGCACCCATGTTTATGAAGGGGTGCATATGGACTGACAGAGCAGCGATAGCAAAAATTATCAAAGGCTCTGGCAGTCCGTTTATATGGACTAAGGGCTTGCCTGGACCCGGGCAATGTTGATATATTAATTTTTGTGAAAACAAACATCAAACTTATGAACAGTGAAAAGTGTATTTTAACGAGCAAACTATGAAGTGAATAAGTGTTACGGTTTCGTTTTATTTGGACATCGCTACAATGTTAAACGAGAAAATGGGTTATGTTTTTTGTTAATAATTGTTTAATGTATTTTAGTCAATTTATACTTCTAAAACATTGATTACTTTAATTTAGACAGAAAATTCCAATTTTCTCTTATCTGAGGGATCCGGATCCGAAAACTGCAGGAACCCATATTTGGATTCGGATTCGCATCCGAACACATTTTTTGGATTCGTTACAGCCCTACCATTTGGTATGGGGTTAGCCTCTAGATAACCTGGCTCAAAGATATTTAAATAAATAGTCTATTTATAGATAACGCTGGGAAAGGGATTAGGCTACGGTATCTTGATCTTCTCGATTATTTATTAAAATTAATTATTAAAGAAAAACGCCTTTTTAGGTCTTAAACCAATTAAGAATGGAAATATTGGTTATAAATTTATATTTTATTCAATGAATTCAGAACATTTTAAGATTAAATATATTGCACACTGATAATAAATAGATTAATAATTTTGAAAACACTAGGGCTTTGTTTGTAGTTTAATTATATTACAGTATCAAATACCCCCCCCCCAAAAAAAAAAAATCAATAATTATAAACAGAACAGGGTTTCATTCAATTATTTATTTATGTATTAATGTATTTAATTATGTATTAATGTATTTTTGATGTATGTATTTATTTATTCATTCATTCATGCGTTCATTCATGCGTTTATTCATTCGTTCATGTATTTCTTTCTTTATTTATTTATTCATCTATTTATTTATCTATCTATCTATCTATTCATTCCGTTTGTGCGTACTTGAGCGTATTTATTGGTTTCTTGGTTCGTTCATTCGTTCGTAATTTCTTTCAGTAAGTCATCAAGCGAGCGAGCGAGCCGGCCTGTCGGTCGAGCGCTCGTTTTTTTTCCTTCGTTCATGCGTCCGTCCGTTTGTTTGTTCGTTCGTTCGTTTGTGCGTTAGAGCTTTTCTGCGTTTATCATCATCATCTTCTTCTTCATCATCATTATCATCATCATCATTATCCTCCTCCTCCTTCACCTCCTCATCATCAACATCATCATCATCATTTTTATTTTTATTTTTTTCCATTTTTTTATATATTTTGTATTATTTGTACTGTTTTATATTAAATGCATATTATGTAAATGCTGCCACGTTAAAACAAAATAAATGTTGAATAAAGTTACAAAATAGATTGGTGATATCGTCACATAGCAGGAGGAAGGGTGCCTTGGGTACTTTAAGACATCTCATGCCGAAAGGGTGATTGATGTCGGTGTGTCATGCTACATTGTCCTGTTTATTGGACCCTTAATGTGATAAAGCCGCTTTTAGTAATGGTGATAACTGTACTTTATATTGCAAAACAATACGAGACTGCGAAAACAAATGCCACAGGTTATTTATTTGACTCTTTCTTGGTTTCAATTTATATTAAAAGTATATTGATTATCTTAAGTGTGACTGTCTTTAGTTTGAAAAATTAATACGAAATTACATAAAAAAATAGTTGTTAATTTACCAATTGACTTTTTTACCTGTGTTCATTTTGTATGAAACAACGATAATGGTAGCAAGAAATATCCTTTTTTTAAAGATGCGCGGTGCATATCCCGATCGTGAAAATTAAGGTTGAAATAAAACGTTTATATTTAAATTACTGATTTTTTATGTTTTAAGTCGCATATCAAACACATCAAATGTTGTATGTAGTGTATTGTATATTTACGTATGACAGTTTGAAGTCATGCTGATATAATGTATAAATCAATAAAAAGGGCATATCACATTTCTAGTGCACTTGTATACACTTATTGTAGTATTTGCCGGGAAAGAAAACCATACAGAAATTATCAAGTAAATGAATGTAAACGCGTTATCAAACTGCACACTTGTGTGCTTTCATGTAACTTGAACTACATTTAGCACTGTTATATGCGTCCTCATATGGCATATTATGTATGTAGCATACGTCTGTTCTCAACGATTGAACTATATGGTATTTAAGTATTTCATTTAGACGCAGTTGTCTTTCCACACAGTCTAATCACACATTTATGACTACTTGCGTTTTTTAATTGGACAATATAACCACAATACTTTACGTTGTCGGTTCAGGAACAATTTAAAAGTACACCGGATACTATTAAGTATACACAAAGTAGCCCCGAGTACGGAACAGATACTCAAAAGTAGCACGGAGTATGACCGGTTGTCTTTAAGCGTATTTTCCAAACCCGGAGTACATTGTAGTATACTTTAGAGTACCCGCGGTACTTTAAAGTAGTACCTGAGTCAACAACGAAAATCGAGCCTTAATGAATAACGCCAGTGGAAAGTCACGGAGAAAATCTTGCAGTTAAGTAGATGTACAAATAGTTAAAATATATGTTCAGCTATATTAATTATGAATTGGTACTGTTCGTATTCGGTGGTTAGTAATAACGACCAAAATCTGGTCGCTACTAAAAGAACATAGACAGATTTATTTCCACCATTGTTTGTATTATTCGAATGTTTTGCCCCGTGAATATTTTCTCTCTCAAAAGCATCTTTATAATAGGTTAGAAGCGAGGAGACGTGTGATGGCATGACAAAGAATTAGCAGTGATAAATAAATGTTGAGAGAGTTATGAGGAATGAGAAAGAAATAATGACGAAAAGGGAATTAATGAGATGACAGAAAGAAGGAAGAAGGAGGAATTGATGCGGCTTTGAAGAGGATGTGAAGAGTCAGTGGATTGAGTAAACATATAGGGGAAGAATTTTAGAGAATGTGCGGAAGAAGTGAGGAAGAATTGTGTAAAAGGGAGGAGTAATCTTTTGAACTTTTGAGGAATTGAGCGGGTATGGGCAGGCAAAAGGCAGTGAGGATGAAGTGAGGTAGGATGAAGTGAAGAAGGATTGAGTAGTAGATAGGAGTAATGTTTAGAAATTGAAGACGAGACAATGAGGAGTCAGTAAGGAGGCAATTTGGAATAATAAATGGGAAGTGGAATGAAATACGAAATTATGTAAAAATTAAATACATGTTAATAAAGCACTCTATATCGGTATTTCACATCATAAGATTTAATAAAAAATCAACCACTTACATATTGTTACCTATTTACATAATCCAGTTCCAAAAATAAAGACTCCTCTTTGTCTATGCGTATCGTAAAGATTATGTTAGTTGTACGTACGAAAGTTATTAATAAATCAATTGGATTTAAATTGTAATGACGAATCAATGAAAAACATGCCTCTTACCTTTCTTGTATCGCCCAATTCAACTTAAATTCAACAGATGAAACGAAACATCTAAAGGCGCAAATCCTGGGAATTCATACTAAGTACATCACGAACAAGCGTTTATAAAAATTAAATACATGTAACAATGTATACAACTATGAATATGGTTAACGTCTGTTCAATACAAAATAAAGTACTATTGTTCTTAAATGTACATGTACAGTAAAAATCACATGTCTAGTAGGTTTTAATTTAGGAGTGTTAAATAAAGATACGGTTAGCTCTTATCAGCCAAACGTTCAAGTCTGGGTGTTATCAAAGGTAAGAGATAACCTTTTAACAAACATACACATATCCGTATAAATAAAGGCATGAGTGATGTTCAAAATGTTTGAATGATCACTTAACACAGTGATAATAAATAGGTGTGTGATTTTATGTTGAGATACTCATTGTTCTTAAAATAATAAAGGTAGTACAATTGGCTGGTAGATTTCACTTCAGCAAGCATCATACCAATACAAATATTTCATACATCAAAAAGCACAAAAAAGCGTACGATATAACCGTGTAGTAATAGTTATATCGGATATGTTTCTGATCTTTCTAAACATGTTCCTTCTTCCATAAAAATATTCCATATAGAAAGTTAACAAAATATGCCTCTATTCCAATATATTCTGCACGCCAAATATTACACATTCCATAAACAAACGAAAGTTTTTGTTCACAGGCAAATTTTGTTCTCTCCAAAACAAACAACAAAACAAACACTGCAGTCGTTTCCTACTTTTAAAAAGTTCACCTGCGATAATGAATATGATATGATCTTCGCCGTTATTATCATGTTTAGTTTATCAAGCATTCATCTCAAACATAATAGCAAAGTAAATTGACGCAGGAACACAATAAATTAAGCGGTCCCTGGAAAAAAACACATGCACATATGTAACTGCTTACTTGGTTCTTGTTCAAGAAGTAAAATCGCTAAAAAAAACGCAATAAAATCCCGCACAATCGTGATTTTCTATGAACGTTTACACAATATTTTCCTTCTACGAAAACGGCCGCTATTTTAAACGACAAGTAAGAAGTACTCCACCGAGTCAAATTAAAAAATTTGCATCTAACTTGAAAATGGAAATTTTCCCCCTTTTAAATATACAACTAAAATCCGTACGTTCAAGAGATCTTTATAAAATTCAAATTAATATTTAAGTCGCCCTACTTCTTATTTATCAGTTGCAAAATTACATTAACCAATCGGCGAAGTCTTGTACCAAAAACGAGAACAATTTAACAATTAATTAGCGAATTATTCTTAGGGCCCCACTCACTCCTCCGCATTTTAACACTCAAACGCCGTGTGCCCATCATTTATGTCCCGTTTTGATACATATTTAACGGTGGTGTATATAATTACTCAATTTAAAAGTTTAAGTTGTCCGTGTTAAACTTCCATCAAAGAATGACTACTGCAAAAAGAACTTCGTGAGGGAAATGTACAAGCTAAAACAAGTTGAAATGAAAATCCGAGTAACCTACCAGTCCTCGCCAATAAAGCCTTTCAGCAACTTGTCGTAAAACTTCAAGTACGCTAAGAGATGATATAGTCATATTATTAGAAGTTTTGCTGATCAAATGTGAATTTGAAAAGAACGATATATTCAAATGAAGGACAATTAGTTGGTGTCGAATAAGAACAGATGCTTACAATTATTAACAAGGCTAAGGCATAATTGCAAGGTATACAGGAGACCCCACACGTTGAAGGCGCATAACCTTCATAGTTCCTTTTATCTTTTCAAATGCAAAGTTTCATTATCCAAACTGATGTTCGTTTGAAACAACAACACTGAGATTTCGTTGAACATTCGACAGATTTTTCAAGATCTTTTGTGACATAAAAAGTGATTTACATAAATATTGCTCTTAACGTCTTGATGTGTTTACCATCATGTATACATTTGTATAATGCGATTTAAGATGTGTGCGGTGTTAAGTAAGTGTACTTTAATGTTAATAACAACCTTACATGACCAATTGAGAGTCATTTATTAATCTTTACATATTTACACTACCACAATTTTGATAGTAACTTATGTTCTCTTCGAGTTATTTCATTTTGTTGTTGATCGACAGACAGAAGGTAGGGTGAACAGGGGCACGGATAACAAACGTTTAGCCCAATGTGCATACCAATTCAAATGATAATACCTTAAATGTACTTTATGAGTTATTACAATTTTTAGTTTTCTTAAGATTTAAGAACAAACGACATTATAGAATAGAATACGCGAGTGTCGCTGTGTACTTGAATGTATCCGGCATTTTAAAGATAGGGTTTAAAATGCGAACAGCACAAAGATTACAACCGAGTGGATAAGATGTAACTTAATGTAATAATTTTCGTTTCGATATTATTTAACGTTATCTTTTTAATCAACTGCTTCCCTTATTAATTGGAAGATTATGTTAATGTCACATATGACTTCATTGGTCGGCTCATCAATATTCATCACTATGAGGATGTTCTCGTATATAAAGCAGTGTTAACAGTATTTTCACCTTAGGCTTCTAAGGTAATAAAGCACATTCTCATAACAAACCTTTAAGGGATTTTAGTTTTGTCTTTAACATTTGTGAATCGCGCCAGACAGTATCTTTTTCATCGGTCAACACAAAGACGGCTCGATTTGTGTCCGCACCTCCACTCTACATGTTAGTGAAACAAAAAAGAATGTAATGCTTATCTGTTTGTGTCTAATATTAACATCCAGTTCATTAAACGACTAGTACCTTATAAATATTGTCAAATGTAAGTATGACAAATCTCATGATTTAAAACAATTCAGTGAAGAGTATAAAGCCCACCCTGACACTTACTTTTAAGAAGCAATCGCAAACATATTTCGACGTTGGCCGCGGCTATCGCTTTCACAAGAGATGTCCTTCCACCTGTATTCTGGAAAAACCAACTATAATTATTATTTGGTTTCCGTGTAAGATCGAATTTTATTTAATAAGTATGTATACTTATTTTCATTTTTGGCAAACACAGTTACTGACTCGAAACGTTAATGATTACAGCGATTGGAATTTTAAGTTTTCAATATAGGTTGGGTCGAACTTCAAACTGTGAACATAAGACCTTGTATTTGAGATATGGTGTTAATTATAATGAGGGTAATAATTCGAACAAACTAGGGGACCACTATCTAATGTTACATAGCAAATACCAAACCTGTGGAGCTTGAGGTTTCAGAGAGGATAGTTTTAAAGTTTTCAATACATACGCATAAGGAGAACAAGTTACCCCGAGGGCTGGGCCAATTTTGATAGCTGGGGATCATCAAACTTTTATGTTTTATACCATATACATGTATAATTTTTCCCAAATCAGTTGTCCACAAATATTTGGGTCCACGAAAAAAGTAATTAAAAAACAGCACAAAATGTCAAGCTGACAATATGAATGATTGTACAGCATTGTTAATATTTATGAACGAAAATGTATCCAAAATGTGAAACACAATACTGTAAAGTCGTATATGACCAAGGACCCAGTGTTAAGCTGTCGGATTCTGTCGCTGAGTTTTACAGGGCGGCCGTTCTTCAACCAGACGACCTTTGGCGGGGGGTCACCACCCACAGAACAAGCCAGCACCACTCGCTCTGCAACAGTGACCGCCTTGTTGCCAGGCTGCGTGAGGGTCTCTGGAGGAGCTGCAAGGAGAACTCACTCCATGAGTAACTGTTGAACTGATTAGAAGCACTGAAAGGGGGAGTAACTATTGAACTGGTAAGAAGCACTGAAAGGGGGAGTAACTCTATGAGTAACTATTGAACTGCAATAAGGGGAACTAACTCCATGAGCAACTATTGAACTGGTAAGAAGCACTGAAAGGGGGAATAACTTTATGAGTAACTATTGCACTGCAATAAGGGGAACTTACTCCATGAGTAACTATTGAACTGGTAAGAAGCAATGAAAGGGGGAGTAACTCCATGAGTAACTATTCAACTGGTTACAGGGGAAGTAACTCCATGAGTAATTGAGCCTCGTCTTGGGAAAACTTGGCTTAAAGCAATCTGCACAGGAAATTTTAATGGAACAAAGAAAAATACAAATGGACCGCACATAATAAATTATCTCATTAAGGCATTCAAACGACATAACCCCTAATAGGTTCAAGGTAAAGGGTATACTGTACATTTTAAACTATGGTGGAGCAGAAGCTATAGCATCTTTTATAAAACTGACACAGCAGTTTTAAACATAAGCATTAAAAGGAGTCCTTCCAAGTTTGAAAACAATGATCTTGGCAATAAAGCAAACTACCTAGCACAATTGTTCTTTCAACGCCGCTGTTATTCTGGAAATATTCTCTCGTCACATTCTGTACGTAGTCTTTCATGGCTACCACACCCTCCCTTACAAATTCTTGTATAAATCTGAAAAAAAAAACATCACGCCAAATACTGTCCAGGCATTTAGAGGAAATTGGGCTTAAAACAATTTCGTAACTCGGCCGAACACTTTTGATGAATAGGGATTAAACATTTGCCAAGCATGCAGTCTGCAATGGCTGATGCTAATTGTTTAAAAGCCCATGAAAAAAATCAACAAATGTTGAATGTTTCGAAATCGGCTAACGAAGATATAATTGGCAAAAATGTTGTTTTCTAACCTTCCATTATGGCAAACTGCATTAACAAAAACGTTTCAGAATTAAAAACAAATTGGACTTCTTTTGGTGGTTGAAAAATATAGTATAAATCAATCTTTTGGTTGTATATGCATTTAATTTGTACACGTTTGTCATTATACCAACATATCTCATTGATACTCTTTTGACATGCTAGTTTTTCAGGGTTAGCGCGAACGCAGACCCCACACAGATACAATGAACAGGACTACAAATGGTCAAAATACTGCACTGAGCATGATTTACCACTTATCACTAACCCCAGCCGTAAGATCCATATCTATAGCCCCATTAAGCAAGAAGATAGGGCATATACGCGTATGCGCTTAAGGGTGACTAGGTTACACGGTGATAGCTACGAAACTGTTCTGTGCCCCAAATGCAGTGTCCCAGACACCTTCGAACATTTATTCTTCATATGCCCCCAACACGCGGCCCAAAGACTAGAACTAAGTGCAGGTATAATAGCAGCATATAACAATATTTCTGTTAAAATTGATCGCAGTCTTCTGTTAATGCCCCCGAACAAGATCGGATCCGTTATAAGACATGTTCTTAAATTTTTGCGGGATACGGGATATCTCAATAAAATATAAATACACTAATTACATCGCATATTAGACAAACAGTTAAAATACTCCGCTAAGCGAGCTTCCACTGCGTATGCCTTATTAAAATAAAATATAAATATTACAAGTTAAATACACAAGATACATTGTTTCCTTAGCAATCTAAATATTATAAATATTACGATATAAATAGACTAGATAAATTGTTTCCCTAACAACCTAAATATTAAACCGTAGACCCCGAGTGGGACGCCGCGTTGGTGCGGGAGACGCCGCAGGGGAGGGGGTGTTATAATACAAGTATATATTTATTTATCCCAAGATATTATACAGACATCATATATCCGTAACAATATCTCTTCGTCCCCATACTAATAGTAACTTAAGGTTTAATTCCCATATATATTGCAAAACAAACATAAATATGCACGGAAAGGACTAATTTTACGAACTTTGAGTATTTCTATTATCTCCCTTGCAAAAGCAAGTTATAAGGAAAATAGCATTAAACGAACATTCGAAATCTCAAAACATTATTACTACAAACTCTGCCAGTTTATGTAGTATAAGCAACCCCCGACAATAGAAAGTATATAAGAAACCCTTAATGATACGAACAATTAGTTAGTCTTACTAAATCTTCCTCGAGACGAAAACCAGGGTAAAATTAACGGCACCTCTTAGACTAAACACGGGAGCACGCATGGCGATAAAATACAAAAACACCAATCACACAGATTCATCTGATATCCTGACAAGACAGATCATCACAGCTAATTCATAGACTAACATTAAATAATTATGGAAAGCCAAAGGGGACCCCCGCTAAAAAACATATACTTATATAGTAAATATCGGGATTGTAATTTTTCGCGGAACTTTCACTTTCCGCAAAAAACCAATGCCAGCCTGGCCATAAAACACTACATACAAATCGAAATCTAAAAAGCGCGGAACTTTCATATATTTTCCGTCGGAGCAATTATTTTTCAACCCTGTAGAAAAAGCGGGCTCAAATAATCGCGCGGAACCTTATTTATCTACTCTGTACAAATATTAGTGTTTAAAATCGCGCGGAGATTGTAGAATGCTATTTTAAGAAGTCTATTAAAGAGAGAAAATCCAGTAAATACCAGATCCAAAAAGCGCGGAACACAAATATCGTCCGCGAAAATTAAGCATTGAATTTCTGTACATATCTCGGGTTGTTAGATGTTAGAATCCCTAGTTACCCGAAAAATTTGATTGGATCCGATACTAAGAAATAACCAATCAGATACTTTGTAACAAATGCAACACAATCAGTGCGGTCAGTAAGTATAACGTTTCAAGATGGCGGAGCGAATTGCATGGTTGTTGTTTCTACTCGATGGATTCGCAGATTATTCGGAAATAGATCAGATTGGGATCAATAACTTTATTGCATACGATCATTTACATGTATTACCAGGTTTGTATTTGTACTTTTTAATATTGTGTAAAACTATCGGATAATTTGCATAATGTTGACAATCGTTAATTAAATGAGCCGCGTTCTGAGAAAACTGGGCTAAATGCATGTGCGTAAAGTGTCATCCCAGATTAGCCTGTGCAGTCCGCACATGCTAATCGGGGATAACACTTTCCGCTTTTATGGTATTTTTAATTTCAAGGAAGTCCATCCTTACCGAAAATCAAGTTTATGCGGAAAGTGCCGTCCCTGATTAGCCTGTGCGGACTGCACAGGCTAATCTGGGATGACACTTTACGCACATGCACTAAGCCCAGTTTTCCCTGAACGCGATTGAAATAATAACTTATTGTAATGTAATGTACTTGTGTCTTGTATTTGTTCAGTTGAACGTCAATATATTAATAAATTTATTTTTGTTTTAAACCTATCAATTAAAATAAGGTATTGTTTTTAATCCGTTTTTAGTTTCGTTATAGCTGAATTAGATTAAAACATTTCGTCATAAATTAATAAATAAAATTATTAATAAATTTATGTTTTTATATAATTTATATATAAATTTTGTAGATGTGTGTTGCCAGTAATGGTTGAAGATATGCCAAACAAATTGTGCCTCTCTATACAGACAGATTTCAGGTCTCAATTTCAACTTCAAAGGTCAACATATCACTGATATCAGGTTTGTCAGCTATTGGTTTGTATTATTCTTATCCACATTGCAGCAAGAATAACTGGATAACTAAACTTTTCAATAGCTATTACATGTAATTTAAATTAATCATGTTTCTAAATCATCCACTAAATGCGGCTAATTCTCCACTTGAAAGTGTTGTATGTTGGAAGTTTTGTGTGACAAAAACTTGGAGTAGATCTATTTTACTCCCAAACTTCCTTTAAGAAAGTGCAGTCGCTGTAGTGATGGAAAATCTACTTCTTTAAAATATTTATAGGTGAATAGACCCTTTTCACAATAAGCCAATAGCGTGTAGTCAAATGATTTGCAGAATTCGAGAATGAGGCTTAATGTGTAGAGATTTCTAATAGTGCGTCGCAATATTGCTCTGCTTTTGATCATTCAGCGATTTAATGATATTGCCAACACAAGTTGACTTCGTCAGAATCAGCCGTAAATTACTTAATATATACTTTCCATTTTAAGTGCCAATATATGAAATACATTTTCTTGATTAAAGTACTTGTTTGTATTCATTTTTTTTGCACAAATTCTGGCACTCCAAGTATGGCTTTCAATTCTTAGTGTGTGTAAATTGACAGTCTAAAACTTATTGGATTATCTGACACTCTTTGTTTGCGCATTATTTGGGCGATCGATCAATTTTTTTGTTTATTGATAGATCTTGCGTTTAAATGCCCCTGTATTCAGCACAAACCCATAACCTCGTTATGATCAGAAACTGTGCATACAAATACTAAATAACAACGTGATGTCATAAACCACAGGTTGCAGATATCTGGTCATTTAGCACAATTAATGACACCTCCATGTGACCATGCCTTCTCGTGGTTGTAGCATTGCGTAGCTGTTTCTTGGAATAATTTAACGCCAAATTCTCTATTGTTGCTTTTATTGAACATAAAAGATATTGTCAACATCGAAAGTCATCTGTCCAAACAGATTGTCAGAAACTAAATACTGTATAGATATTAGCCAGTTTTATCATAATTATAAAGTGCTTTATACCTATATATTTTAAATATTTCAAAAATTTAATGCTAAACATTAGTGTCATTTTCTTCTTTTTTATAGGACTTTGTCTTATGCTTGATTCAACTCTTACATGTTCTATGATTCATGAAATAGTTCACACACTAATACATCCATACCTTTGAGAATAGTAGTCTTATAATACTTTGTATTGTATACTGCTTATTTATGACTTCGATTTGTGCAATAATCGATGTTTAGTCTTCAGACCACATTTACTCTGATGCTTATGGGTAACTCGTATTTTTATGCCCCCGGTAGGGTGGCATATAGCAGTTGAACTGTCAGTCAGTCAGTATGTCAGTCTGTCCGTCCGACCGAAAAAAACTTTAACGTTGGCCATTACTTTTGCAATATTGAAGATAGCAACTTGATATTTGGCATGCATGTGTATCTCATGAAGCTGCACATTTTGAGTGGTGGAAGTTCAAGGTCAAGGTCATCCTTCAAGGTCAAAGGTCAAAAATAATATATATTTTTTTAAGCGGCGCAGTAGGGGGCATTGTGTTTCTGACGAACACATCTCTTGTTATTTATAAAGATTAAATATAATTTATTAATATACACTAATAGTATTAAATATTATGTCCTTGAATTATTATTTAGGTATTATAATTTTTATATAAGAATTACTTATTAATTTATTGACAACACAGCATGACATGTGATGGTTGTCTGTATGCATATGTTTGACTTAATTGTAACCAGTGTCAGTTCGCATTAAAATCTTGATATTCAACGCAATTTGCATAGCAAAAGAAAATGCAGTTACACGTTCAGCCTCGTTCTGCAATTCGACGCGTCAGGTGATATGATTGATATCTTAAAATAGTATCGCCTATATAATCGGTGTTCATATTGTGAAACTGGTCTATTATTCGATTATGATTAATTTGATGAATCAAGTTAATTTTTGTTAAATGTCTGTTTAAATATTAAGAAATTTATTTTATAACAATAAAGTAATATATAGGGAATAGAGTTACCTACACATTCTTTTAAAAGAAATTTGAATTGTAAATGTATACTTCATTTATTATGCCCCCCTTCGAAGAGGAGGGGGTATATTGCTTTGCACATGTCGGTCTGTCTGTCGGTCGGTCCGTCCACCAGGTTGTTTCCGGATGATAACTCAAGAACGCTTGGGGCTAGGATCATGAAACTTCATAGGTACATTGATCATGACTCGCAGATGACCCCTATTGATTTTGAGGTCACAAGGTCAAGGTCACTGTGACCCGAAATAGTAAAATGGTTTCCGGATGATAACTCAAGAACGCTTAGGCCTAGGATCATGAAACTTGATAGGTAGATTGATCATGACTCGCAGTTGACCCCTAATGATTTTCAGGTCACTAGGTCAAAGGTCAAGGTCAAAGTGATCCGAAATAGTAAAATGGTTTCCGGATGATAACTCAAGAACGCTTAGGCCTAGGATCATGAAACTTTGTAGGTAGATTGATAAGGGCTGGCAGACGACCCCTATTGATTTTCAGGTCACTAGGTCAAAGGTCACGGTGACCCGAAATAGTAAAATGGTTTCCGGATGATAACTCAAGAACGCTTAGGCCTAGGATCATGAAACTTCATATGTACATTGATAATTACTCGCAGATGACCCCTATCGATTTTCAGGTCACTAGGTCAAAGGTCAAGGTCGCGGTGACCCAAAATAGTAAAATGGTTTCCGAATGATAACTCAAGAACGCTTATTCCTATGATCATGAAACTTGATAGGTAGATTGACCATGACTCGCAAATGACCCCTATCGATTTTCAGGTCACTAGGTCAAAGGTCAAGGTCACGGTGACCCGAAATAGTAAAATGGTTTCCGGATAATAACTCAAGAACGCTTATGGCTAGGATCATGAAACTTCATAGGTACATTGATCATGACTGGCAGATGACCCCTATTGATTTTCAGGTCACTAGGTCAAAGGTCAAGGTCACAGTGACAAAAAACATATTCACACAACTGCTGTCACTACAACAGAGAGCCCATATGGGGGCATGCATGTTTTACAAACAGCCCTTGTTTTGTAGGAATTTTGTGAAACTGTGGCACCATGTATGGTACGTGAGCGCACAATGTCTGTTGGAAAAAAGGATATTGGAATAAGCAAAGGTAAATTTTATGTGAAGGAGGCTTGACAATTGCAAATATGGTTAGTTTTTTTGTAAGGCTCGCAGAAAGTGGCCCTAGCCTTCATATGTAAATGAAAAGCTGAAGGAGTATTTATGAAAAATCATGTAATCAAGTGTGCAATCTGTTACATTTTATTTATTAGCTCATCTATTTTTTTTTTAAATTATGAGCTATTGTCATCACCTTGGCGTCAGCGTCTGGTAAAGTTTTGTGTTTAGGTCCACTTTTCTCATAAAGTATCAAGTATAAAACTTAGTACATTTACTTACTACCATGAGGGGACTGGGCAGGCAAAGTTAGATAACTCTGGCGTGCATTTTGACAGAATTATGTGCCCTTTTTATACTTAGAAAATTGAAAATTTGGTTAAGTTTTGTGTTTAGGTCCATTTTAATCCTTAAGTATCGAAGCTATTGCTTTCATACTTGCAACACTTACTATCATAAAGGGACTGTGCAGACAAAGTTATGTAACTCTGACTGGCATTTTGAAAGTATTATGTGCCCTTTTTATTCTTAGAAAATTGAAAATTTGGTTAAGTTTTGTGTTTTGGTCCACTTTACTCCTAAAGTATCATAGATATTGCTTTCATACTTGGAACACTCGCAAATTATCATATGGGGACAGTACAGGACAAGTTGAATAACTCTGGTTGTCATTTTGACGAAATTATGGTCCTTTTCTTACTTAGTAACTTTGAATATATGGTTAAATTTTGTGTTTTGATCTACTTTACTTCTCAAGTATCAAGGCTATTGCTTTCAAACTTCAAATACTGTCATGCTATCATAAGTTACTGTACCTGGCAAGTTGAATTTTACCTTGACCTTTGAATGACCATGACTCTCAAGGTGAAATTATTAAATTTTGCTAAAATTTCCATAACTTCTTTACAAGCCTTGCAAAGCAACTCTTACCTGACATACCACAATAGACTCCACCCAAACCATCCCCCCCCCCAAAAGAAAAAAGTAATTTTTTTTCATTTTGAAAGATCATCTAATAAATGACCACACCCTCACACTATACCCCCCGCCCATTTTTTTTAAAATATGGCTAAAGAACACAAATATTTATTTTTATCATTTTTTCATTTTTGAAGATAGTGTAATAAATGACCACACCACCACACTATACACCCTTCTCCACCCCACCTCTCCCTCCTTTGTGATTGAAGTATTGAGATAGGTCCCTTCCACTTTAAAAAAAATAGATGAGAGGTCTGAACCCGCAGGGCGGTGCTCTTGTTAACAATCAAATGAGACATAACTTAGAAGCTTCACTTCATTTACTTTGTCAGGCTGGCGTAGTGGATATGGTGTTCACCTAGTGATGGGAACATTTTGGGTTCAACCCTGTTTATTAGCGGTCTCTTTATCTTCATATATACAAAGTACTGATTATTCCCAGAAAACGGACTCTAGAATGTCTTAATAAGCCTAAAGCTTTCAATGCAATCAAGCATAATTAACATGGCTAAACTCTAGCATGAATTATATTTTTGTATTTCAGGGACACAACATTACACAGTTATTTCAACATGTAGAGTCTTGTCAGCAATAATGGAGCAGTACATCAGATTTCCAGAATCTCGTCATGAGCTGAAGATCATTGCCTATGGATTTCATGAATGATGTAGAATGATTGGACTGTTGATAGAACCCACAGTGCATGTCCTGCTTCAACATCTGAGCATAGGTCCTTGTTTATCAGCAGTTTAGTTCTTCAAGCAGTCTGTGACAGTAACTTGAAATGTTTGGACATATGCCCTGGATGGCCAAGTTCTGTGCATGATGCCCATTTAAATAGGAACGGCCCAGTGGCGCATTAAATGGACAATTTTTAGCATAGGTGCGTTTACGCACCTATGCTTATGGTATATACCACATTTCGAAAATCCACATCGGTCGGCTGCCCTTTATGAAGCTTACCTGATCAAAAATCAGACGAAATATCTATTTAATTTAGTAAATGGTCATTCTTACAAATTTTTTTTGGAAACGTTTTTCTAACGTTTTCTTCCAAGAATATTGCTGACACCGTTTTTAGTGCATTTTTCTAAGACCGTTTTATGTTAAAAAATCTTCTTATAACCTAAAACAAATTTCGTTCGTAAAACAATTCTATCTGCACTATAAATCTCAATCTCCTACGCAGTGGCCTCCCTTATACTAGAAGTTACTGACCGGGCGAAGCAAGGGAAGTAACTGCTGTGAGGAGTTTCTATAAAAATCTGCATTCAGAAATCTGTATTCATAACTCAATCTGTTGTGCACGTCTGCATCTAACCCTACCACAAGTTTTACGACAAATTCTTGACGCAGACGAATAGGGTAGCGTCTATTTTCATTTGTGAAAAGAATAGTTCGATACAGATCTGTCCGTGCTTAAATTTTGAAAGGCTTGGGTAATTATTGTTCATAAGCGTTTCAAACACTGATGTAAATGGAAAGATTATCTATTTAAATAGTCGGTAATTGTTTGAAATTATTGATTTGAGAAATTCGCGGATGGCGATATCGAATTACATTATACCACGTGACGCCATTCTTCCCTGTATCTTGCACCTATGCTTTTAACGCCATCGGCGCTCTCGTTCTAATATTCTCGTGGATTCAGCGTACCGCCTGACAAGAAATCTTGCTTTTTGTTCCGTATCGAGGCCATGGACATTTGTATCATTTGCAAAAGATACTACGATATTTGTGCCTTTGTTCATGCTTTATAGTTGATTAACAATTGGAAGCCATAACCTGTTTTATAGGATGGTGTTAGTGGGACAATGAATTTTGAAAATATTTAAAGACTTGACAAGATAATTAAAAGTCAAAAGAGTTCTGCTATTGTTAAGCATGCTTTATTGATTTGTAATGTTAAAAAGATAGCATTATTAACAGAATAAAATGTCCATACTTTGAGTATTCTACTGTTTTTCAGCAACATTTAATTTGATATAGTACAAAATGCTGCATCATGTTATATCATGATCCGTTTTGTGAACAATGGCCTTTCAATGTATATTTAATAATTTGTCAATGGATGTTACACGCATAAGCCCTACCATTAGCCCAAAAAGGAATTGCTTAGGAGTTTTGCCACCTTCTAGAGAAAAATACTTCTCAGAAACAATTGCATTTTGGAAAGTCTATGGCTAGTAAAATTTGGATTCCTTTTGGATACCCAAGGTTACCAATTTATGTTTAATGAATTTGCAATGAAAAGCTTTTACAGAACATAATGTCACAGAGTCGAACACGTGTATGGAATAAAGTGGAAGTTGATTTAATGAGTAATACACATTATATGCTTCTTTGATTAAAAGTTTGTGTTTTCACTAAAACTGCAAACATAGTAAGCTTTAAGGTATTGCAACTAAATAAAAGATTCAGATTTAAATTGTATTATTTGAATGTGCTGTCTAATACATATGAGCCTCGCTCTGTGAAAAAGTGGTTTAATGCATGAGCACTCCAGATTAGCCTGGGCAGATCGCACAGGCTAATCAGGGACGATACTTAACGCACATGCATTAAACCCCTTTTCCACAGAGCAAGGCTCATATATGTTCAATAAACCAAAGATAATCAAAAACAAAATGAGACATTTAACCCTGTACCACTCAAAAACGCACTAAGACACATTCGAGAATAAATTTAATTTAACACCTTTCTTACTATATTAAAGTTTTAAAGGCTTTGTTTCCAACCCATGGATACTGATGAGCAGCAAACAGCATAAAACCTGAGCAGATTGTGAGTTACTTGCAGGCTGTTCTGGTTTTATGATGTTTGCATGTAGAAATTTTTAAATTTCCTCAGAGCAGGAAAAGGTTAATAATAACACAACAGCAATTATACTGATTTTTAAGACTTCATACTAATGCAAGTAACTTGCAACTGTCTAACCAAAATCGGAGATGGTGGAGGGCAAAATTAATGGCTGTGCACCTTGAATTATCTATTCATACTCAAACAATATAATGTTGATCTACAGTATCTTGTACAGCATGCATCTAATACTACAGCCAAATTCGCTTACAAATAATATAACAAGAAACACAAGTCATTAAAGACTTAACTTTATTGCATCAACCATTTAGCAGGAATAAAATATAAAAAGAAAAATTATGGCAATTTTTTCATCTGAACACACAAGTCTTGATATACAATCCCATTGCATATAAAAAGGACAGTTTACTATTTCTCCGTTCTATACAATGTATGTCAGCATAAAGACAAGATGGTATTCACTGTGCAATAAAACACAAGCAATCATATTACAATTGCTTTTAATTATATGAACTGTACCTTTACTAACATTCAAGAATTTTAATATAAATACATGATGAAAGATGAGCTTTTTCTTGTCTTAAAATAACTTGATACTTTGCAATGACCAAACAATACAACTCAACATACAAATTATCCAACAAAATATATTTTAATGACACAATATTTTTATTCAACAATAGGAATAGCTTAAGGTTGTAACGTATTACACTAAAGTCACAGTATCAATCTAAGCAAAGAGTAGAATCATAAAGAGATGTCCACAACGGATGATGTGCAAGCTGGCTCTGACTCAGCTTTCCACATCAGTTGATGTGCAAGCTGGTTATTACAAGGATGTGAACAACCGATGACGTGCAAGCTCTGAGACAGATATCCACAACAGAGATTGTCCTTGCTGGCTCTGACTAATGTCCACAAGTAAATAACATGCAAGCTATCTCTGACTGATGTCCTAAACATATGACGTGCAAGCTGACTCTAACACAGATGTCCACAACAGATTACGTGCAAGCTAGCACTTACACGGATGTCCACAACAGAGGATGTGCAAGCTGGCTCTAATACTGATGTCCATAAGAGATGACGTGCAAGCTGGCTCTTACACGGATGTTCACAACAGATGACGTGCAAGCTAGCACTAACACCAATGTCCACAATAGAGGACGTGCAAGCTGGCTCTAACACCGATGTCCACAACAGATGACATGCAAGCTGGCTCTGACTCGGTTGTCCACATCAGATGTCAGATGGGCAAGCTGGCTCTGCCTCAGGTATGTACACAGAAGATGATGTTCAAGTTGGGAACAGTGCTACAGCTATAAAATACAAAAACCATGTTTCATACTTGCATATTATTTTACTACATGTATTTCTTCCACAATACAGAACATTATACTCATTATTAGCAATCTGCTATTGATATCTTAAGGTTTACCAGATGCTTTGTGTGAAGACAGTTCATAACAGAAATTAGCCGAAAAACACTTTAGACATAATGTGCATTCTGCTTTAAGAAATATAGCTCAGAATTCACTGGTTAAATCAAATATTTTGGACTAAATTGGCGTGCCATGCAGACAAAATGTTGAGTTTTGAAACTGTGTCGTATCTGGTGTGAATCTTGAGTTATTTAATTTGGTCAGTATATCAGATGTGTACACCTGTTATATATTAACTGTAAGAGTTTAGAATGTCTTGACAGTCATTGAGTTTGTAAAACATTGTGTTATCTTTCAGATTTGTGTGACAGTTAAATATAATAATCAATAATCTTGTTCTGCATGCCGGTCAAATTGTTCCGAGGTAAACACCTACCCATTGTGGTCAACTCGTACCTGTTTTTTAGTCAACTTGTACCTACCCGAACTAAACCCGTACCCGATATACAGAAATAGGTGTAGGATGGTTAGCTTATAAGTCAAACTCATAGAGACAATTTTTATTTTCCTCTTGATGTTTCCACTTAAATTATCTAAGCATTGCTCACGCAAGTTGTCTGCTGCAGATATGTATAAGCAGCGAAAGTGTTGATGAAAATTGACACTTGTGGTTGATGTCTTTCAAGAATTTGACAATTGTGACAAAATAAGACAAAGAAACAAGTTGAATAGTTTGAATGAGGTACGAGTTGACAACAAGAGCACCGCATAACGGGTGCCACGCTCGGCTACAGGTGCTTGTCAGATTTTTTTTTAGAGGTCACAATGACCTTGACCTAGTGACCCAAAATGGGTGTGGAGTGCAGAACAAATCAACATGCACCTACATATTAAGTTTCAAAGTTGTAGGTGGAAGCACTTTGATTTTAGAGCCAATGTTAAAGTTGTATAGTAGAGGTCACAGTGACCTTTGACCTAGCAACCCAAAAATGGGTGTGGCGTGTAGAACTCATCAAGGTGCATCTACATATGAAGTTTTAAAGTTGTAGGTGGGAGCACTTTGATTTTAGAGCCTATGTGAAAGTTTTATATTAGAGGTCACAGTGACTTTGACCTAGTGACCCAAAAATGGGTGTGACATGTAGAACTCATCAAGGTGCATCTACATATGAAATTTCAAAGTTGTAGGTGGAGCACTTTGATTTTAGAGCCAATGCTAAGGTTTTAGCACGACGCCTACGGCGGACGACGAGCTGGCTATGACAATACCTCGGGTTTTCTCCGAAAACGCCGAGCTAAAAATGGGTACGAGTTGACCAAGGTACGAGTTGCCTTTGGGATGAATTGCCTGTAAAGCCTTGTTCTTTTTCTTTTTAATTGAAGATGTATACGATGCTGGACTAGAGCATACGACTGCCATAACAATAACTTGGCTCTCTACTAACTGAGCTTAAGGGAAGATGTTTCTTACACACAAACACTATATTTCATTATTTGACGACATATGATTATGACGTGTTTATGCGGGTGTTTATGTTTTATCAGAGACGTTTGCATATAGACAAACCGTGAAAACAACACTCGATACTCTTGAGCTGTTTTAATTGCATTAAAATTCATAATTCATGTATGTTAAATACTAACCTCATTGCTAATGCCATCAAAATTGATCACTCTTTCGCCCTTAAAAGGTTTTGTGTTAATGTGAAACAACCGTCATCATGATGACTGCATGAATGCTGGATAAGACGCGAGTTTTGATTGGTTCTTTCTAGGTGTCGGAACCAATCAAATTTTGTCGCGTAACCACATAGCAACCCGAATTTCGTGCAGTAATTCAATGCTATTGAAAATCGCGCGGAGTAATGAATCTTCCGCGCGATTTTTCATTAGCAACCCGCAATTTACATAGCAACCCGAGATTTGTACAGTAATTCAATGCTTAATTTTCGCGGAAGATATTTGTGTTCAGCGCTTTGTGGATTAGGTCCGCGCGATTTTATACACTACTATTTGTACAGAGTAGATAATATTAAGGTTCCGCGCGATTATTTGAGCCCGCTTTCTCTACGGGGTTGAAAGATAATTGTTCCGACGGAAAATATATTAAAGTTCCGCGCTTTTTAGATTTCGATTTGTATGTAGTATTTTATGGCTATGCTGGCCTTGGTTTTTCGCGGAAAGTGAAAGTTCCGCGAAAAATGAAAATCCCGATATTTACTATATAAGTATATGTATTTTAGCGGGGGTCCCCTTTGGCTTTCCATATTAATGAGTTCTGGCCATACTGACGTAAACCAGGGCATGCATTATTATCAAATATACATCAATTACGCGACAATAAAAAATAAACTTAGGGGGAACACTTCATATGTGTCCTCGCATGCCTTGTTATGAGTATCTTTCTTCACTATCGAAATATATCGTATGTTGATATTTGATTTAAACGCAGTTTTCTTTCGACACATTTAAATCACACGTCCATAGCGCCGTCTGCGAAAATGGGTCTCATGCGTTTCGGCAAGCGTTTGTTTAACCCAACATGTGCATTTGCTCACTCAGGCCGTAGGCGATGCTGTTCGCTTTAAATCGCTCAATATGTTATGTTTCTCCTTACCAGACTGAGAGATAGCTGAGTGGGCTATTTATATGATGGGCGGAAATGGAATAAGACCCATTTTCGCATGACGAGGGTCATTAAAAATCTCATTGCGAATTGAAAATGCCACATTTTAGAACAATGCTTTTTGATACAAAATTGAATTCAAAATAGCAAACTTGTTAATAATGGCAGCCTATCCAAACATTTAGGATACTTTCCAGACGTGCTGACCAAGCACGGCAAACATTGTGGTATGATAATAAAACGATTTTCTCTTATCGTGACACTATTATATTTCGATAATGATTGTTTTCTCATCTTGGAAGCTAAAGTGAAATTCTGCGAGATGGATTTGAACGCGTAATTGTAACAGGGCCACAATTTGAGTCGTTTGAACATACAGTGAGTAGTGCGGAATTGCTCGGGTAACAAGTAAAGCATAAATAGCAATGTATATATACTTTTATTCCGCCATATACAAGATACGAAGATTATTGTATATTTTGAATTTGTATATGGTGCCAAAAATCAAAAGTTTTGTACACGGAATTTTCATTATGAATTTATATTCTTGGTGAGATAGTTATACGATATTCCAAAAATATTCAAATAATATGATGGTGACTGCAAATTGTCTCTATATTCAGTTCTGATTACCATTTCATCATACTTTCTATGCTTCAGAACGTCCAAAAAGCCATGTTATTTTTATTTTGTCTAAGTTGTCTCTATGAAATAATAAGGATGATAAAAAGTGCACACAAAACTCGTCCCGTGCGCTATGACACACACTTGATAAATTTGAATGGCGTGTGTTCATTTCAAACTTGCGATTGATTTTGAAAAATAAATTGAGTGTTAAATTATGCAATAGCGATCATCTGCAGTGCCTTCAGCGCTTTATTCTTATACGTTTATGAATATTACACAAGGAAATGTACATGTACGTTATCAAATATACGTGTTCATCATATCCGTCCGTCCACCTGCATCTGCGTCATACGAGTACTAATGCATCTTATTTTACCTTAATGTCAATAAAGACTGATTTTGTTGTATAAACAAATGTCGTTGTGTCTGTTCAAGTTCGATGACTCGTCAAAGTAAATTAGTGGTAAAAATATTACCATCATTAATTGTACAATATGATCAAGTTCATGTAGAACCGAAAAACATAAACGGAATAACGTTTTAAAAAATACTCCAGTCAATTTTTTTATCGCACAAAGACACTTGATATTTGTTCACGTGTTTTGATTAAGGATGTCCTTCCAAGCAATTAAATGGAAGAGGGTCGTTCAAGAAACAATCATTATAAACAACATACATTATTCAATATACATCAGGAATTCAAAACGTACTGCTTTTAGAGAAAATCGGTCGAGGAATCTATTGTTTCGTTCTTTTCGCAATGAGAAGTGTATCGATGGTAATCAATGGATTTTAAGCATTCAATTTAGCTACTACTACGAAACATGCATAACATCAAACGTCATTCCTGTCGAGTTAGATGACTTTCCATATAGTGTGAAGTTTCAAAGTAGTTTGGGAGTACATAACTGTAAATGAATGTAAGGACCGCTAAGCAGTGCAGCACAAGTAAGCAAATGATACTCACGTACTTTTTGGCTTTGAAATGAAAGGTACAAATGTGAGCTTTTCCACGGTTGAATGATTCAGTTGTTTTTCATGTTTCGAGGATGAAAAATCTATTCCACATTGATCTCGTAGAGCTGTTTGGATGATTAACAGAGATATACAATCCTTAAATGTCAATAAAAGGTAATAAAATATACAATGAATTATAGCACGCGAATGCATTCTTCAATGAACTCTTCACTTAAAGAAACAACACACCGTGATGAAGGCATATACTTATATCAGTTAGTACTATATGGACATAAACAAATCAAATATTTAATTGATTGTAACACATTCCAGCCCATCGTGTTAAAAATATCAGACAGAAACGCCTTACATTAATTAGTAATTAAATTTTTAATAGTCAGATAGAAGGTAAATTACAGGATTTTGGTTTGATATCATACATTATAACACTAACATAAATAATTAATATCTGCTTGTATGGGAAAATGTGTATTCGTTCGTTTGTGTTTGTGTGTTAGAGGCTTTATGCGTGTGTGAATGTGTGTGTGTTTTTGTGGCAGAGGCTGTATGCGTGTGTGAATGTGTGTGTGTGCGACATTTTGACACGGCGTTTGTTTATATATAAACATCGCCATTAACTAATCCCATTACATAACTGTGTACAAGATAGATTGCCAAAAAGGGTAGGTATTTACATGTATTACTTTCACGAATCTTATTTACGTAATGCCTCTTGTTTGGTAGTCTTTTTGCACATACAAACATTCAGAAAGCCCTAATTGCTTACCGGTATATGCTGTCAAAATGTCTATGTATATTGCAAGATTGAAGTTTTTTGTGTTTCTGTTGGCGTGCGTGTGCGTGTACGTATAATAGGGAAAATATAGAGTGCGTGAGGGGGGGGGCTGTGTTAATATATATAATCAAATGATTTGGCATATAAAAATCATGTCTACATAACTCAATGATAAGATTAAAAAAAGTATTAAATGTTCATAATTATAGGTTATTAGACGTTTCACTGTGCAATACGGCGATATATTTGGACGAGCACACAGTTTGACGTCATATTGGACAAGCCGTTAGGCGAGTCCAATATGATTTCAAACTGTGTGCGAGTCCAAATATATCACGTATTGTACAGTTTAAACGTCTAATAAGCTTTTTTTTATTGTATATCCCTTTCTTCAGCTCTTTGTTTCATTTTAATTTTGATTTTAAAATACTTTAAAATTGCATTTATGCTATTTTCAAGACGAGCGCCCGTGTGAGTCGATTATAGTACATTCGGATACTTTTTTTTACGGTAACGGCTTTTATCCTTATACAACAATTGCTTAGTGCACTTGTGCTCAACTGTCCAATAAGGAAAAAATACAGACTTTTTGGAACTTATACCGGAATATATTGGACGGTCACGTGGTACATATGAAGAATGCCGATTGGATGAATTTATTGGATATAGAATAAAGACAATATTAAGCGGTATGTGAGAGAAAACATAATTACCTTTTTTTATTAAAGCCTGTTATTTAGTTAAAGCTTACTTCCTGATCATTCCTGTATTTTTACTATTTCAAAACTTAAAATTAGTTTGCATGCTTTGTTTTGTTGAGCAGTTAAGCAATATGAGTTTGGATCTTTCTGCTAAACAAAACAATAATTTTAAGTATGAAGTGATATTTTTTATTGATATTAATTTTTTTCGGAAACATTAAAATACACAGACCATTCAAACCTCTCAGATACATGTTAATTTTTAACTAGTAATGAAGTTGATGAATCAAAATTAACTCTCCACTCTGATATACACTGATCTCTGAGTCTTTTATTTAACAAAGGAATAAAGGTATTAATAAAACTGACTCGTGATATAACCATGCAGGATACATCTGTAAATCCTGCTTGATTTACAATGTGGCAAACTTTTGAGGAACAATGTTATTTTGTTTATCAATTCTTAATCCTTGTATATGAATGATAGTATTAAGGATACAATTTCCTTATTTATTTTGATGTGGTTTAATAAAAGATTCAATAATTGTAAGGTGTCTACCAAAGTGTAAAGAAAATCGACCAACCACATCATAGCGAATGGTTCGATACTTTGATCTGTTACAGTCTTTAACAGAAAATTAAATTCACGTATGAAATCCTCATATTTTATACATGCAGATTTGTGAGACATGTAATCAAACACCATTGTTCTGCAGGAAAATTAAGAGAGAATTAATTTCACCATGCTCTTTGTTTATATTGCAGCAAATAAATTTCCTGAATAGATGTTTGACATTTAAAAAGCTGTTAGAATAACTTTGATAGATTAGCAGTTTTAGTTGAGTTTTGGTTTTATAGAGAAAGGACATACATGGGAATTTTTTTTAGAAACAATAGAAAATAGGTGTTTAATGCTTTATATGAAAAGTAAAGTATATTGTGAAATATTTAAATAACTACAGTGTAATAAAAGTATAATATAGTTAAAAGTGAAATTGTGTGTTTGTCTTATTTTCCCGAGGTGGATTAAATAGACCCTATAGAACAACCATGAACATAACATTTATTGGGACTTTTATGTCTTTCGTGATGCAAAAACGGAGTTCATCGCTCTTGCAGCTTTTGCCATATAGTGTACTCTTGTCAATACTTAATGCCCCCCTATTGACATAACCATACCAAATGTGTTTAAATTGCTTACTATTTAATGTCTTTTTTTACTGTATGACCGTTTTAAAAGCAAAGAAGAAATATCAAGCCGTATTTATAATTAATTTTATTTTAATCGTGTTATATTGCCCCTTGTTTACTATATGATCACCTGTATATCATTTTCTAACGTGTAATAAGTTTCTCGTGTGTATTTTATAAATGGAATACATATTAAAAGGTAAATAAGGCGTCGTCAACGATAATATTGAGTGTGTAAACCTATTGATGTATACGTTAAATTGTTGACTTCCGCCGTTGAATGATAAATATAGCATTTGATTGGCTAGCGAGATCGTCGTGGGTTGGACTTCATTTTCCAGTCACACGTCCATCAGTTGGATGTGAAGTCTTTGATCAACGTGTTAGGAAATTAAAAATTGTGTAAGTAAGTTTGTTTTTGTATAAACATGAAGACATATCGAATGGTTATATCAGGCCTCCGCACAAAACATGTCTGAAGGACTAACAATACACATATTCATTCTATAAATGTAATCACTGGTTTATTTCTAGGAAATAGTTTAGGCTTAGTTAGAAATAGCTGGCCACCCGACACACAACGCATAATAATGGCTCACGTTTTAAGGGACTTGTTAAACGTTTAGTGAAATGACAATTGGGCCGTGTTCTGAGAAAACTGGGCTTAATGCATGTGCGTAAAGTGTCATCCCAGATTAGCCTGTGCAGTCCGTCCTTCCGTCATACAACTTAAATGCTGAGAGTATCGAGTGTTCTCGGATATACAATTTACGCCATCAAAGAAATGTTCTCCAGCAGTATGCTATTATACTGGTTTTATTTCACAAGAATTAAATAAATCGAGATTCAGGGACTAAAAGCCATACCAAGTGTGTTCAGAGAATTCACATAATTGTGGAAAATAAAAAATGTATTTAAATGAATCTTTACTTGGATAAAACAATATTTAAAGAAAACATCGGTATTTATGATTAAAATACTGTTTTCTGGTCTGGAATTTATGAAGTGATTTTTAGTTTGTCATTTGTAGAAAAAAAAATGATAGACTAATGTAAACAGTGAAAAAATACTTCAAACAATCCTAAAAATTACTTGACACACATAAGTCATTACCTCAAAACATAATACAACAATTTTAGTAGACATTCAAATGTCTATTTCTATTGTTTATGGTATATTTAACCATCCTTATGGATGCTTTAATCTGTCATAAACAAGTATTGACTGCCGTCAAAAATTAATTTCCATACACGGTGCAAAATTGAATAACGATGAAGCTCAAGCATTAGAAGGCATATTGACAATGGAAGAAATCTCAACTACCTTGAAAATATGAAACATTTTAAAAGTCCAGGTTCAGATGGCTTCACAACAGAATTTTTTAAAGTTTTCTGGAAAGATCTTAAGTATTTCATTTTAAGGAGTCTTAATTATGCTTTTATTTCTGGAACTATGTCAATCACTCAAAAACAAGGTATTATCACCTGTATACCAAAAGAAAATAAGCCAAGAACAACCTTTAACAATCTTAGACCATTAACTCTCTTAAATGTTGTTTACAAAATAGCTTCAGGCACAATTGCAAACAGACTTAAAACAGTTCTTGACAAATTAATTTCCAAAGATCAGACTGGATTTATAAAAGGAAGATATATAGGTGAAAATACTAGACTATTGTATAAAAAAAATATCCTAAAATATACAGAAGATAACAAAATCCCAGGACTCTTATTAACGTTAGACTTTGAAAAGGCGTTCGACTCATTGGCATTCAATTTCATTGAAAAAACTCTAATTTATTTTAACTTTGGTCCAATGTTCAGAAAATGGATCTCTCTTTTTTATACAACACTATGTCAGCCATTCAAATCAATGGATTCCTGTCTGAATCATTCAAAATTGAAAAAGGCTTCCGTCAAGGCGATCCGATCAGTTCTTACATTTTTATACTATGTGCAGAAACATTGGCAATCAAAATAAGAAACTCAAAACAAATTAAAGGAATAACTATTGAAAACATTGAATACAAAATTTCCCAATTTGCAGACGACACATCACTTTTATTAGACGGTTCTGAAAGTTCTCTTAACACAGCACTTGACCTATTGCATACCTTTGCCCTGGAATCTGGACTAAAAATTAACTATGACAAAACAAAACTCATATGGATAGGCTCCAAGAAATATAGTACACACTCAATAAAAACTAAATACAAACTTATATGGGGTTCAACCGATTTCAAAGTACTAGGTATCATATTTGATGTCAACCTAGAGAAAATGATTGATTATAATTATTCTAGCATATTGACGATGTTACAAAATATCATAAATTTTTGGAAAAGGAGAAATATCTCACCTTTAGGAAAGATTACTGTAGTTAAATCCATGTTACTCCCCCTTTTCACTCATTTATTTATTGCTCTTCCCAGTCCAGGAGTACATATATTAAATCAAATACATAATTGTTTTTACAACTTCATATGGGATGGTCCTTTAAAAATCAAACACAATATTCTTATCAAACCTTATGAAGAGGGAGGGCTGAATATGATAGATATATACTCATTTGAAAAAAGTATGAAGCTAACATGGATAAAGAAACTTGCACTATGTACAGGTAAATGCTTTGTATTAGTCTTTTCACTGTTTGATGTTAAAAAAATGTTAAATATGGGTAATGCATATGTGCAAAAAATTGTTAAAAGATTAACTAACACATTTTGGAAAGATGTTCTTAATTACTATAGCATATATGTTAACAAATTTAAGATTTGTACATTTGATGATGTATTAAATATGCCATTATTTTACAATGACAACTTTAAAATTGGTATGAATTGCATTTATGATAAGAACATGTATGAAAGAGGAATTAGACTTGTTAGAGACATATTGTGTACCTCTGGAGGGTTTAAGACCAAGAATGATATTGAGAATTACACTGGAAAAGTGCTAAATTTTTTATTCTATGAAGGAGTTAAAAGAACTGTATCAGATTATATTAAAAAATCAAGTTTTGCTACTGTTAACAAGTCAAACACCACTGGAGTATTTTTCTCTTCCTATCTGAATGTTATTGTTTTTAAAGCAAAACCAAATAAATCAATATATAGCACATATACATTTAATAAAGAAAAACCTACATATCAAAATAAGTGGAATGAAATATTTAATAACATTGACTGGAAGTTTGTACATAACTTTGTTTTTGAAAACTCCAGAGATACATATATACAATGGCTTCAAACTAGAATTGTACACAGAATCTTGGGTACAAAATCTCTGTTATATAAAATGAAAATTGTTAACGACAATTTATGTTCTTTTTGTAAAAAACATGAAGAAACCTTAACTCATCTTTTCTGGGAATGTGAACACATTCAACCCATTATCAACTATATAAAATATTCAATGAATCTAAACAACATCAATTTTCCCAACATCTCTTGCCAAGATGTTCTACTTGGGATTTGTTCTGAAAAAATGACCCCCATTAATATTTTATTTCTTGAAATGAAAAGATATGTTTTTATCTGTAAAAAACATAGTAAAATCCCAACAGCACCAGGGCTAAAAAATAGTTTTCAACTAGCATGGGAAATTCAAAAGCACACCATTTGCCAAGGATCGGAATTTCCAAATTGGTCAGTTGTAAGATTATTAATCAATGAACCCATAACTTAAAATGTACTTGCTTTACATTGATGTGCACTGAAATGAATGATTTCAACTATACACTGTGGTTTTTTTTCACATATTTTGTTTGTTCAAATCTACACTTTCTTTACCTTTTACAAAAGAAAACAATGATATGTGTAGTACAAATCTCCATATTAAGTATGAAGATCCCTGTGTTATATAGAAAGTATAGTTGCTACTTGTATTTTCTGTGCTTTCACAAAGTTTGTCATCTACTATGTATCTATGTATACATGCATACATTGTACATTGCTAAATATAAACTTCCATCCGCTGTTTATAAACTTGCAAATCATTTAGTTGTATACTAACACAGGCTGTATTTAATTGCTACTAACACATAATTTTTGTAAGGTATGGAGTAGGATGGTCTCGACCTACACATACCTATTGACGAGGTAAATAAAGTTTTCTTATTTATAAGAAAAAAAATAAATAAAAAAATTCCATGCTCGAGACAATTGAACCAACACATGAATAACAATTCAATCTGCGGATGCATATTTAATATTATTATAATAAAATATCATTTACAAAACAACAAATACAGTGTTGTTTTAAATGAGTTGCGTTGTCCAAAATCATACGCGTTCCAACTCTCTCCGTCCCTCTTTCCTTTGAGTTCATCTTCAAAATAGTTAAGATATATTAGGAAATGAAAACAAGTTATACTAATGCAAAAGTACACAATCATTGCTTGAAGGATGACGATTGAATTTGTATTAAACTACAATATTTATCAATTTAATTTAAGGTTTTAAAAATATAAAAAAAATCAGCATAGTCAACGGATTTTGTTATTTACATTATTCTGATTCCGCATTTTACGGATGGAAAATACTTGAGTATAGATGTATTGAAAAAACATCAAATGTATCTTTAAACATACCACTTTCACTTTATTTTTTATATGAGCTGTGTCCCCCATTGTGGTAGTAGTCACCACCGTAGTCACTGCCATGCCCTCTGCCACCACCGTAGCTGCTACCACCACCACCACCACCGTAGCTGCTGCCACCACCACCACCACCGTAGCTGCTGCCACCCTTGCTGCTGCCGCCGCCCCCTGAACCGCCCCCGCCGAGTCCGCCAAACCCACCCGTTCCACCGAACAAGACATTTATGATGATGATGAAAACGAACACTGAAACGGGAAAGGGTCGGAGACTCAATTTTAGAATATATTAATTAATTTCGAGACGGCTTAAATTTAATTTACAAGTATAACAAACTTGATTGAATATTCAAGCTTTCAATACGCACTATATTAATTATCCGTTTATCATAAAAAAACATGCAAATACAATTTAATTATTTTTATAATATATTATAAACATTGATGGTGTTCAGTAAACCATTTTTGCTCCAATCGCATCAATGGTGATTCTGTCGTCAAACACTAATATATGCATGTTCGCATCATTAGACACTGACGTGCGAACAAAACAAGACACATTGCACAAACTCAATGCTTGTCAGAATAATGAACATGGATCAAACTGGTACAACCAGAAATAAGTTAACGATTGGCTGAGTGAAACAAATAATAACAAAAATACATATTGAGCGTATTAACCAGATGGATGTCATCGTCCAACACAATGGAACATTAATGAAAAAAGATTGCATTTTCAAACACAGGGCCCACTATGCTTTAATACATTTTTTAGTCCATATTTACGAAATTAATGATCAAATAAATGATGTAGGAATTTAAGTAGAAATTGCATTTAACAAGTCTCATAACACATGCGTTCACGAAGGGTACTGAAATACGCTTAACCCATTTATGCCTAGCGTCTAGAAAAAAGGCCTTGGCAAACAGCGTAGACCCAGATGAGACGCCGCATGATGCGTCTCATCAGGGTCTGCGCTGTTTGCTTAAATGAATTTCTATAATAAATATTCTAAATATAGAAATAAATATATTAGACATCACTAATTTTGGAAATAAATTGATCCAATTTTGAAGGATGGTAGAGTCCACTAGGCATAAATGGGTTAAGGCATCCACATTATTTTCAGGTATCAACTGACATGGGTGTATTATAAATTCGGACAAACCATATAAAATATACCTATACATGTGTATAATAAACACATGTTCACTCCGGTACTTACGAAAGATGAGAATTCCAAATATTCCACCCATTCCTCCTCCGCCGCCTCCAGCACCGCCTATAGCACCGCCGCCGTACCCGTATCCCATGGCACCGGGGTAGCCCATAGAGCCCATCCCAGCGCCTCCCCCGTACATGCTAGCCATATCGTAGTAGGCGTCAATGGCGGTTGCCATGAGCACCGTACTGATCACACACAGACATCCGATCAAAAATACCCTCATGGTTGTATCTTCTCTGTATACCCAAGTGCCCTGAAAGAAAAGTTTGCAATTTGAATGTTTTGAGAAATATGACTTTGCCCTTGTGATAAAATATATAAACTTTAAAGTCAATAACAGAACATTTTAAACACCATTTGTTTTCAATTTTCACATCAATTATGTAATTTGTGATAACTTAATGTTTGTTTCTGGTGTTTAAATTACAATAACATAATGTTTCTATCATTAAAACATGGTAGTTAAAATTATGTAATACTCACGATTTGGATATCTTTCCTGCTGTGTCCCTTCCAAATTGCCAACGCAGAATGACCGTCAAATAGAGTCAGTCGTATGTTTCAATTCCAACGAGATATCTGACGCCTAGAGCGCTATTCGGTTTCAAATAACATTTTGTCTCCATCCTTTATCTGATTTATCTTACACGTGTGTGGCTGATACACAAGGAAGCGTACAACTACGTCATCAAATATATGTTTTTAACATATCCGTCCGTCCTCTTGTACATGCGTCATACGCGTAAATAATAATCAAAATATACCAAAACGGCGACTAGTACTTTGGTGTAGAGTCGAAATTGTTTTTATTTATATGCGAAATGTAACGTAAGACAAATGCATGACTGTAATTAGTAAAATTTCTGTATTTTTTTCGGCACAGCTGTTTAACGTCACTTTTGACCTTAGATGACCTTCATTCATGATAGATCCGAAATGAATAAACCCGAATTGTTCATTGGCTAATAATACAATAATCACCGTTAACATTGGTAGTCTGGTTCTCAGAGTAAAACATTGGATGCATATCATTTGAACTGAAAATGAAATATGAATATATTGTAAATTACATGTAAATTACAATAAATAAAAAAACTGCCATGCTACAAAACATCCTCTAAACATCACATCGAAACGTTTCTCCTTAGTTAACGAAGCAATATAGCATAAATCACATGTCCATACAATTAAAAGAATCTTATTGTTTACATACCGTAGCGGCCACACTAAACACTACAAAAACAGGCTAGATTGCACTTTACCGGTACGCAGTTGTTTACCACTATCGACACAGCGGGGGTTTGGGGCGGTAGCCCGCGATACTAAGGAAATATATAGGTGTTGGAAATATATCTGTTTTGTTTCATTATAATCCATATTTGCGTTTATTCATGTAAATATGTTTCTTTGTACTTTGTTTTGTTCATTTTTTATATAAAGTTTTTATTTGTTAATACATTAAAATATATTATTATCACTCACTACCTTCATTAAAATACACGGTCGCTTCATTCCATCTCCTTTCACTGGTCGCAAACATTACAACATCAACGCCGTAAATCTTTTTAAACATATTTCTTGTTTTAATTGCGACTGGCAAAATATGTTTATGCTTCAGAATCAAGTTTTTATAATATTGTGAATTTTATTCTTATAATGATGAAATATTTTATCTTTATTATGAAGTACAAAAAACAAGTACCAAACTTTAATTGTTTTGTCCATAGTCTTAAACTAAAAATCCAAATTGAGAAAGAAATAGCCCTCAGTAATGACAGATTACAAATCTTTGAACAAAAATGGAATCGGATTAAATTCTCATAATGTTTGTCCACTTATATACAATTCACTCTAATGTTAGTTTATCTTTCTAAAATATATATTATTTTTTCAATCTCATAAGATCATTGTGACTGTTCAACAAAACACACAAGTCCAGTATTCTTTCTTCCGACTTTATACAACTCATCATTTTTCATAACTATTCTTCAGTTGTTCTTTTCTTTTCTCTTTAAAAAAATATATATATTAGCATATCTTGTATAACATGTCTGAATTTATTGCTTTGTACAATCACTATGTTGTATGATCATATACATGTATACATTGTATGTATTATATTGAATAAAAAAAAAGTTTTTAAGAAATACATACATTATCTTTGTTATCGGACGACATAACCTTACATTAAAGTTGACAAATGTCTAGACAAGACATTTTACTTTCATCTCCCTTACATGAAGACACAAAGGGGTTGTTTTGGTGCAACATAACACGGGATGTCTGTCTCGAATTCGCGAGACACTAAATATAAAAGGCATTTACATCGTCCGGGGGTCATGTGACACTCGGCAGAAGTTTGGGAGCGAATGTTCAGGAAAAAAATCAAAAATGATTGTCCTTTATTATGTTCAATATATATATATATATATATATATATATATATATATATATATATATATATATATATATATATATATATATATATATATAAGATAGTTTTGTAATTATTCATTGTAACGAGTGTTATCTACATAAAGCTATTATTTCTATGAAAAACTGCCGCATATGTGCAAATCTTATGTAAAACACGTTTTGCAAAATTATGTGTAAGCCAAATGGTGACAGACAATATTAACCCATTTATGTCTAGTGGACTCTCCCATCCTTCTAAATTGGATCAATTTATTTCCAAAATAATTGATGTCTAGTATATTTATTTCTATATTTATAATATTTGTTACAGAAATTCCTTTAAGCAAACAGCGCAGACTTTGATGAGACGCTGCATCATGTGGCGTCTCATCTGGGTCTACGCTGTTTGCCAAGGCCTTTTTTCTAGACGCAAGGCATAAATGCTACTACTTCTACTACTGCTACTGCTACTACTATTACTACTACTACTACTACTACTACTACTACTACTACTACTACTACTACTACTACTACTACTACTACTGCTACTACTGCTACTGCTACTGCTGCTGCTGCTACTACTACTACTACTACTACTACTACTACTACTACTACTATTACTACTACTACTACTACTACTACTACTACTACTACTACTACTACTACTACTACTACTACTACTACTACTGCTGCTGCTGCTTCTACTACTGTTACTACTACTACAACTACTACTACTACTACTACTACTACTACTACTACTACTACTACTACTACTACTACTACTCTTACTACTACTACAACTACTACTACTACTACTACTACTACTATTACTACTACTACTACTACTACTACTACTACTACTACTACTACTACTACTACTACTTCTACTACTACTTCTACTACTACTACTACTACTACTACTACTACTACTACTACTACTACTACTACTACTACTACTACTACTACTACTACTACTACAACTACTACTACTACTACTACTACTACTACTACTACTACTACTACTACTACTACTACTACTACTACTACTCTTACTACTACTACAACTACTACTACTACTACTACTACTATTACTACTACTACTACTACTACTACTACTACTACTACTACTACTACTTCTACTTCTACTACTACTACTACTACTACTACTACTACTACTACTACTACTACTACTACTACTACTACTACTATTTGCTACTACTACTACTACTGCTGCTGTTACTACTACTACTTCTACTACTACTACTACTACTACTACTACTACTACTACTACTACTACTACTACTACTATTACTACTACTACTACTACTACTACTACTACTACTACTTCTACTACTACTACTACTACTACTACTACTACTACAACTACTACTACTACTACTACTACTAATACTACTACTACTACTACTACTACTACTACTGCTACTACTGCTACTGCTTCTGCTACTACTTCTACTACTACTACTACTACTACTACTACTATTACTACTACTACTACTACTTCTACTACTACTACTACTACTACTACTACTACTACTACTACTACTACTACTACTACTATTACTACTACTACTACTACTACTGCTGTTACTACTACTACTACTACTACTACTACTACTAGTACTACTACTACTACTACTGCTACTACTACTAATAATAATAACACTACTATTACTTACGCCATCTACTAGTACTGCTTGCTCCTAATACTAATAAGTAGTAATAGTATTCAAAGTAAGTAGTATTAGTAGTTTGCGTAAGTCTGGGTTTTGTTGTTATTATTATTGCAATTTTAATTATTATTATCATTATTTTTAATATTATTGAAAACAATAAAATTCTTTATAATTGCAATGTATGTTTTATTTCACATGCCTATGATTTATTTTAAAATATCATTTTGATGGATTTGAAAAGTACGATGCAATTAGATTTTTATACACTCAAATAAAATATCAAACTTTAATGAAGTCCTTCCATAACAAGTGATTTGTCGGAATGTGTTTTTAAACGGTTTTAAATTATTTAAAGCAAATATGTGTATCAAGAAATAAAGTTTTGGCATATTCAGTACGTATATGTATATATGTATATACATGTAATCAAATGAATTGATACGGGTAATTGCTGTGTTCGTATTAATTGCGGCGTTTCTTTCATTTCATTTACACTTGCACATCTTTGCGCCTGATACATTTATGTAGCGAAATAGCGAAGTCTCTCATTTCCCGTGTTTATAATGTATATACATATATGAATGATATGTAAGCTAGGTGTATAATAAATAAATTACTTCATTGTGCGTTTAATTATAAGAAGGCAGCATAGTTAATGTCATTACAACGATAACATCTCAATTGAATATAAATTCATCAAGTTACATGTATATAAGAACCACAATATATATACTACTGTTAAATATATATATATATGAACATAATTAACATATGAACATAATTAATTTGAAACAATTAGCCGTCAACGACCATTTTTAGCGTTAGAATTCCCTGGTTCGTTTAAGTATATTTTCCATACCCGGGGTACTTTGTGGTATATTTACAAGTACCTGGGGTACATTTATGTAGTCAGGCAGTCCGGCTTGCACAGTGGTTTGTACACTCGCTTCTCACCTAGGCGGTCTGGGTTCAATTCCCGTTCCCAGCAGCATGTGAGTTAGGTCGGTGGTAACCATACCGGACAGGAGGTATTTCCTCCAGGTACTTCGATTTCCCACCACAACACAAGACCACACCAAAATTGAATAAAATCTTTCAGCAACAACGAAATAGAAGAAAAATGGAGCTATAATTCAAAATTGGTCCCAACTTTCGTGAGTCAAAGTTAATTATGTAGGAGTGCTGGGTCACACTCCGGGTCCACACATAATGTCGCCTCTGACTCGGAAAGGACCTCATAAACTTCGAAAAAAATGTATACACTTTTAAGTGGTACATTGTACCCGAGCCGACAACGACCATTCGAACGTCAATAACATAAATAACTTGAGCTTTGCCACAGACGAAAAAGCAGTCACCCCGCGGAGAACTGTTGTTGGAGTAAGTACAGATTCTCCAAAAGTTTTACCAACCTAGCCTCAGTTTTTTTGAATTATGGCAGGATTAGCATTTTAGTTTTTCATTATTTCCTTCCATGACCTCCCATGACCTCCACATGTATTGTGTGACCCCCCCCCTCCCTGAAATAATATGCATATTCCACATATAACCCTCTATCAACACACACAGTTTCACCAACTTAGCTAATGTACCTTTTGAGCTTTGAGTTTTCACATGATAAGGAATTTAGTTCACAATTATTTCAGTAATCATTGCACTCACAATATTTGAATGATGAAATAACTGAAATAATCTGCATATTCTCCAAAATGTCCCCCTATACGAATACTGAGTTCAATCTAACTAGCTTACCTAATTGTCAGCTGTCATCGGATCCAGATTGTAGTTTTCACTTATTACGGTAACAAAGCAAAGCCAATTTTCGTGTGAAGGAAAAAATATCCATATCTCCAAAATGGCCCTTAAAGGGGCATTTTCACAGATTTAAGCATGTATTGATGTTTGTCATTAAATGTTTTATATTGATAAATTTAAACATTGGACCTAAAAATCTCCAGTAAAAAAACAAGAATACAATTAAACAAAGTTACCATCAACTTGGCTCGAACCACTGACCCATGAAGTCCTGGAGTAAAAAGTCTTCCGCTTAGACCACTCGGCCATCCGTGCTCATACTTTGAGGGAACATATTTTTTACTTTATATAAGAAATCCACGTAGTTTCACAAAATATAACGACAACAACAGAACTTTCAAAATAATTCAATCGTTTCGCGTTGCAACGTTTTATAATTTTCAGGTTTTCAAATCGTCAAAAGATGCATATAATGGATATTTTAGAGCATGTTAAATGTTCAGTATTACTTTTTCCTCACAAATATCATAACTAAAACGAAAATTTGCGAATCTGAAACAACTTTTTTTAATTTTGTCAATTGACCAAAACGTGAAAAGGCCCCTTTTTAGTCTACAACTAGAAGCCCTCAACTTGAAGACCACAACCTGAGGTCCAAGACTTGAAGACCACGACTTGAAGTCCAAGACTTGAAGACCACGACTTGAGAATAACGACTTGAGAATCACGACTTGAAGCCTCGACTTAGAGACCATGACTTGGGAATCACGACATGAAGTGCACGACTTGGGATTCACGACTTGAAGCAGTCCAATACAACCACATAGTGATGCAGCAATCTCTATTGTTGACACGCTATCCAAATGCTTTCAAAACTGATATAGTAGAGGCCGTGGAAGGGTATACCCGGACAAAATTGGAACAGATTTGAAACTTATATTTTCTGAAAGGTTATAGCTTGTAGATTCTGAAATCACAAAGTTCCCGAAAATTCCCATCCGGGAAACCTAAAAATTCAAAATGGCGTCCAAGTTGGCGTCTATTTTGATACTATGAGCACTTATAAGATCATTTCTTTAAAAGTATAACTATTTTTGTTTTTAAATCTTTTGAAATGGGGATATAATAGCAAACTGTTACAAATCGCTTGTTTTCATACTAAAATAACCAATATGGCGTCTAAAATGGCGTCAATTTACCTAAATAAAGGCTTTTTTCTAAATTATTTTAACAATTTACAGTATTTTTTGTGGAAATTGTTGCCTACATTCACGTAATGTCACAACAATAACATGTTTGCACTTATGGGTTGTTTTATCTACTTGAAAATCCAATATGGCGTTCAAAATGGCGTCCAATATGTATACAATGTGACTTCAAATGACCTTTTCTTATATTATATAATAATTTTCTTTCCATTTTGAAGTAGAAATTATCATTACAATATACATAATGTCAAAATAAATTGAAGTCTCAACTTTAATATTTTGTACTGAATTCAGGTATGTTCAACGTTTCAGGTATGTTATAATAGAAGTGGATGTGGTACCGTTATTTTTTACGACATACAATTAAACAATCTTTTATTGTTTGAAATGTATCGTTTAATATATATTTCAAGTACATTTTAATTGAAAATACATATACTAATACTTGCATCATAAAGAGTCAAGATATCAACAACATTAGTCTACCAGAGATCATTACCCTTTAAAACATATAATAGAATAAAGTATACTTTCTAAGCACATACTCCTTTAGAGTTTCAAAAGCAATAATGTTAAATTGTAGTCCATACATATTTGAAAACAGAAGAAAATTTGGTATTACATACTTATTAAAGTAATGCATTCTAAATGAAGATGATTACAAAATGTCCAAACCATAGAACCCTTATCGTATTTGAAATTGTGGCATAAAGTCGTGAATCTTAGTTTCAATTCCAACACATGAACCAGTTAACTTTTCTTTGCATTAACGACTCTGTCTGAATCCAACTAAAATGTACTTATATAGACACCGTTTAGTCCATTGATATCTCAGAATGATTTGCACATGATCCATCACAATGTTTTTAGACAATACTGCATCTGAGTCTAAGTTTTCTGCAGGTACATATTGGATTGGCAGTCCAGGTTCATCATTTGTTGGCTCAAGGCATTTGGTTGAAACTTTGAATAGTCTTTGGTTCTGTAGCTCTTATCAGGAGGTTCTGAAATTTGAATCAAATGCAGCTGTCGAGCAAGGAACAACTTTACGAGCACAAAATAATGAATTCATTCAATACATAGCTGACAATGTAGACCAGAATATATTTACGCTTGATGGGTCAAATACTATCCATGGAATTGGAATAATTGCAACCATAACACCAAAATTTGAATGACATTGAGGCACCTGATGCAGAGTTTGAATTTCTCTTAAAAATCTCTCGGCCACTGAAACTGCAGTTCCCAGGATGGTCTGGAATAATGCAAATGGTACAGAATTAAACACACCCAAGAGGCATCTATCATGTTCATGCCTATGATTGATATGAGTGCAAGTGACATGTCTTGTATCTACTCAACGTTGCACTTTGTAGCACTGCAATCAAAATCATTGGACACAACACCAGGCCTTACTTTTGACCAACGTTTGTACTGAAAGGCTCTAAACATAGTTACAAATGAGCCAGCTGAAAGTAAAATTAAATCTGTTGTGTTAAGGTTAGGCGGGTTTCACACTGATGCTTCCAAGGCTGCATCGGGAGGGAATAGAAAACTCAGGTCCAAAAGACCTTTGAGAGACTATATATGCAGATAATACAGTAGGTCATATGCTTAGTTGAAAAGCTGTAAATAGGGCAGTAAGAGGTCATTTCCTTGTAGACGATGGATGCACTGCAATCTGTATCGTTTGCAAACATGAAAGGACCACAAACTGATCCCCAAGACTTAAACAATAGCCCTTTGATCTAGACTTATCCCGGTAATGAGAACGAGGGGAAAATAACCGTTGAAGATGAAATATACAAGGTGAAAGACATTATGCAAACCGTCCTGAATGAAAAACAAATTCCTGACGCACTTAGTAATAACAATACAATACAAGACTTGATATGGAAAGATATGAAAATGTTAAGGCAAACCTAACAAAATTTAAAACTGCTTGACTTTGTTGCAGTATATGGAGATGGTAGATATACTGAAATTGTTTCTTAAGGCAGAACAAATGGTAAACTGGAGTCTACACTCAAAAGCTATCCAGAAAATGTTGCCGTTTTTTCGCGTCGGCTGGTGACAATCTATATTTAAAGTCAGCCTATGTATATCTTCAGCAGATGTTAGCTTTACCAGACAACAATCCCAAAGTCCACGAAGCATTTTGTGATGGATATCACGTAGTTCAAAGATGTAATCGCTATTGGAGAGGTCTTTTGACAGATCTAGTGATTGAACAGGTGTTAATGCGAAGCATTAAATCCGTGGTGGGTCTGACGCGAGGACGCGGTATGACGGAAGCTCAGAGAGCACATTGGTTACTATCTGTTCCTGCAACAGCTGAAATAAAACCTTCAATGCAATACTTTACAGATCAGAAAGTGGAGACAAGTGAAAGAAGCGAGCATTGAACGAGACGAAAAAGACAGAAACACGCTTGAAGAATTTCTAAATGAAAGGAATCCCTTTTCAGAAGAATATAATTTGAGAAACATTGAAACAGGTGTTATAGCAGACAATAATGTAAATGCAGATATTGCAAAAGAAGTGGGACAAAATATATTTAAAGCCATGAAGGATCAGAAATTATCAGACTTCAGTTTTAAGAGCACAAATCAAGTTATAACAATCGGTACAAAAGACAGTGTAAGCGTTAATGGTGAAGAGTTAAACGTTGATCCACAACTTTTATTCCAAAGGCTTATAACTGAAGCTGATAGCTCTCAAGATGATGTAGAAGGTATGTTTAAATACGAACTTTCTGGGAATCCATCATCTTTATTCGAACCATCCGGCATATTACGCGAAGCAGAGAAACCATTACTGGCAAATTACATAACCAAGGGGTATGTGGTGTAGATAAAATTTTAGATGACAATTTATAATACGTGTTGGATAGTGGCTCATTAATACAATAGATTCCGTGGACCTGTGGAGAGACATTTAACACAATTTGTTTGCACTATACAGACAATGTATGTATTGAGGCATTTTGGTAGGGCAGGTGTTGTATTTGATGGATATGGTGGCGGTGCATCAACAAACGATGTGACACACGAAAGGAGAACTAGAGGTATTATAGGAGCAGAAATAAAATTTGATGACAAACCTCCCTTCTAGACTAAGAAAATGTATGTTTTGTCAAATGTTGAAAACAACCAGAGATTCATTAATCTACTGTGTAAACACATGGAGGAGAAAGAAATACATGTTGTCAATGCCAAAAGTGATGCAGACGAACTGATAGTTGAGCCGCCGTAAAGTATGCCTTAAATGTGCCAACAGTTGTAGTAGGTGAGGACACAGATTTGTTGATTTTGTTATGTTATCATACTGACAAAAATGGAAATAACGTGTATTTCACATCAGACCCGAAGAATTGCTTGAACAAGAAAAAGATATGGGATATAAACAGGACCCAAAATGTATAAGCCATAGACAATTGCAAACTCTTGCCATTCGTTTATGCTTTCAGTGGATGCGATACAACATCATGCATATTCAGTATTGGTCAAGGGGTAGTTTTCGAAATAATGTTGACGGATTCTCAATTTAAATCGCAGGCAAATGTTATCAGTCAGAATTTTTCTCATGATGAAATAGAAAATGCAAGGGGGAACAATCATTTAAATGTGTGTATAATGGTAAAAAGAATGAAAAATAAGACACCTTTAGGTACCGAACATTCATTACTAAAACAGCAACAGGTACATGTGTTGTACAAGCCAAACTTTACCCCCAACGCAAGCAGCTGGACAAAAAACAGCTTTAGAGTGTATCATCAAATACAAACTTGGATTGGACATGAAACAAACCCTCTAGAGTGGGATTGGTGTAAAGTTAGTGACAAATTTGTTCCAATAAAGACTGATCTACCTGCTGCACCTGAAAGGTTGTTGAAAATAATTAAATGTAATTGTAAAACAAACTGTGATACAAAGAGAATCTCCTGTAGAGAGCATGGACTTGTATGTTCTTCTGCTTGTGGAGACTGTAAAGGCACGAGCTGCTCTAATATTGTACAGGTTGAAACTGAAGAACTTGAAGAAACATAATATTGTATGAACATACAGATTTGATGTTAATTGATTTGGTACTCACTGTTGTCATTAGAACAGAAATTCAGAACAACAGAAGTGTGATATTGAAAAGAAATTATCTATTTTCCTTAGAAACGCGTGTGTTTTGAAAATTTTGATATTTGTATAATGTAACGTATGTTAGGTGTAACTATGTAACATATATTATGTATGAAATTGATTTTATAGAGTTAAAACTTAACATTCATATACCCTGTATATAAGATATTAACTTAACTATAACTGCATGGTCTCCACTAAATGTTATATGGGTTAAAAGCTGAGAGCAGAACAGATTGTATTTTGACTTTATCAAGATATTTTGTCTTTTGAAATGCAACCAATGATTTTGACAAGATATAAAGATATTTTTTATATATAAGTTTTTTTCTGATATGGATGGGATCAAGATTTAAATGTTATTAACATGAAGTCTTTAACTGATCATTTATCACAAAGTTTTGAGAGAAATTATCAGAAAAAAAGAAGTCTTGATTTTTGCATAAGTGGGTGGTGTATTGTTATATTAAACGGCAGATTTTTTTAAAAACAAAAGTACCTTGTATTTAAGGGTAGTTTTTTATGCAGATATGTTATCTGAATATATCACACGTGTCTAAATAAAAGATTCATACTTTATTCCATGTGTAGTCATTTTATAATATTGTTTATATTGTAATAAAAGGATTCCGAAGATATTTTCTGTTGAAAACCGGTGCCCTTAAACATGACCCGTTTTCATAAAGTTCCAATCGGTTGCTGTCTTTGATAACCAGAGATTGACTCATCAGAAAAAAATTATTGTTCTCTTCTACAGTATTAATATGATATGTTCATCAAAATGTAAACCATACTCTTTAAAACGCAACTTCTTTGTATTAAAACAGGCAGTTGCCTTCCAAAATTGATATTGTGACCCTCAATTTGATTTTGACCTTGACCTTGACTTCAAGAATGACAATTAAAAATGATAAAATGTGTTGATCTAATGTCGAATAGTTACAGGAGTATTTATGTTTCCGTTCTCAGTCATAGTTTTCGAGGAGCCAAATGTACGATTTTCCTCTATTTCTACATAGTTGATGGCGGCCATTTGGAGGCAATTCTAGCTGTTACCTTGGTAACCAGATATTGCTTTACTTCCAGTTGAGAAACAAGCTTTACTTGTACTCTACTACCGTAAAGATTACTTTATCAGAATGCACCATTTACTCTTGCAAATGTAACTTCTTTGTGGTAAAATGGGTAATTTTCTTCAAAATTTGACCTTTAATATGACCTTGACCTTGGTCTCAATTATGTTAAAGACAGGTGATAAAATTTGCTAATCTAATGCCAATAAGTTACAAGAGTATTTATAATACTATTACTAATCATACCTTTCAAAAAGTGATATTTCTGATTTTACCCCTGATCTTAACTTATGGCGGCCATCTTGGACGCCATCTTGAATTCTGAGGTTTCCCGGATGGGAATTTTCGGGAACTTTGTGAATTCAGAATCTACAAGCTATAACCTTTCAGAAAATTTTAGTTTGAAATCTGTTCTAATTGTGTCCGGGTTAAGACTAATTTTTGGTTCTACAGCCTCTACTAATAGAGCTGGATAGTGAAATGATCTTAATGTTAAAATTTATTTAAAAAATAAATAAATTTTAACATTAATAGGAAATTTTAATTTTAATTGGCGAGTCAATGTAAGTATGTTGTAGAGGTTAATTGGCGAGTACGATGTGAGTATGTTGCAGAGGTTACTTGGCGAGTCAATGTGAGTATGTTGTAGAGGTTAATTGGCGAGTCCAATGTGAGTATGTTGTAGAGGTTAATTGTCGAGTCCAATGTGAGTATGTTGTAGAGGTTAATAGGCGAGTTCGATGTGAACATGTTGTAGAGGTTAATAGGCGAGTCCGATGTGAACATGTTGTAGAAGTTAATAGGCGAGTCCAATGTGAGTATGTTGTAGAGGTTAAGTGGCGAGTCAATGTGAGTATGTTGTAGAGGTTAATTGGCGAGTACGATGTGAGTATGTTGTAGAGGTTAATTGACGAGTCCAATGTGAGTATGTTATAGAGGTTAATTGGCGAGTCCAATGTGAGTATGTTGTAGAGGTTAATTGGCGAGTCCAATGGGAGTATGTTGTAGAAGTTATTTGGCGAGTCCAATGTGAGTATGTTGTAGAGGTTAATTGGCGAGTCCAATGTGAGTATGTTGTAGAGGTTAATTGGCGAGTCCAATGTGAGTATGTTGTAGAGGTTACTTGGCGAGTACGATGTGAGTATGCTGTAGAGGTTACTTGGCGAGTCTAAGGTGAGTATGACAGATGTGTAGGAGAATAAAATATTTCCAAGTATTGTACACAACTTTGTTTAATAATATTTGTGCATGATGTCTTTTCGAATGTTGGGTTTTGCCTGCAGTAACTAAGGAGTAGGAGAAAAACACACTTGTTAGAATACTTAATTTTGTATGACTTGCGTGTTTTTAATATGTTTGCAGTCAAACCTGTGCTTTGCTGTCGTGTCATTCCAGCCGTATCTCGACATTTCGCCTAACAACAAGAATGCGGCAGAACGAAAAGAATACTAGAACTATGTGTTATAAAAAGACAGTGTAATAGGCAAACATCAAATGTGTATGTGAATTATGCTTATATTCTATATGTTATAAAGCAGTTTATTATTTAGACCGTTAGGAATCATAGTTTTTAATTTATGTATCCAAAATGTTTCTTTGCATAAATGGTCATAGTTTTTAATGTATGTATCCAAAATGTTTCTTTGCAGTGCATAAACGGTCTATGTGCTCAAATTTTCATAACACAATTGAATGATTTTGTCTTTTGTTTACACATATTTATATTCGAACTGTTATTGTTGATGTTTGCTTACAGTGTCAGCTTAACGATCGTTAGTAGCATACCGTATACTTTAATTAGAATAATGCTAAAATCCTATAACCTGTTGCTTGTAGTTTTTGCAGCTTATTATGAAGTCATTCTTATCGTCCATAATCAGCCTTTGCAAACAACTTGAGTTTTCAAGTCAAGTTTTTATACTTAAGCGGAAAAAAATCATTCGCTAAATGTAGTTTTCACTTTGTTTGCATTGTGTTTATGACATGACAATTGGTCGATAAGCGAAGTAAGATTAACAAAAAAATACCCAGTGTTAGAACGAGACCGTCATGTTTTAACGTGCAAACAACGAACGTTTCTATTGTGGATAGCCATATGTATCTATCACGAAATTCATTCACCAAAATGATAGGACTATTTTCATATTTGTTTTATATTTGATAACTTATCATGCATTTTCAATGTACACAATTTAAAACAGTACATTAAAGTACATTACATACAAAATTGACCTACAACGAACGCCGTCTGCTTTTTTCTTCTTCTTCGTTCATATGTTGATTTAAACCAAAACAAGTATCAATTGTGGCTGAACGAGATCAGGGGTCGTTTTCCAGAAACATCTTAAGTCATTTCTTAAATATTTTCACTTAAGTTTAAAATTAGAATGTTTTTTTATTTCTTTACTAAAAAAAGACATGCATGTTTGTTTGTTTTTTGTATTTCTCTAATAACATTGACATAATGATGTTATTTTGATGTAATTTCGATGCCTAACTATTGCAGTATGAAATGAAACACTTACGAAAAATTCCCAATTTAAGGATAAAAATAAAATTTAACTTAAGATGCGTCTGGAATACCACCCCAGGACATCAACAGCTCGTCAAATGATCACTTCTTCGGCTAAGCTCATGTTATACAAGTGCTAAGGATAGCCACGTGAGTGAAATTAGTTTTAACCCTTTGCATGCTGTGAAATTTGTCGTCTGCAAAAATGTCGTCTGCTGAATTTCTAAAATTAGCATTTTCTTTGATTTTTTTCAAAGAATACTATCAGAATAGCAAACAGTTTGGATCCTGATGAGACGCCACGTTCTTTGGCGTCTCATATGGATCCAAACTGTTTGCAAAGGCCTTCAAAATTCGGTTCCAGCACTGGAAGAGTTAATGTTTTACTATTTCCTGGGTTTAGTGCCAGTAATTCAAACCTGAGATAACCGCAGCTGAAACACCACACTAACATAGTGTCACTAGGAAACGACTCGGATCCAACTGGGTCAAAATATCTTTTTAGAGCCAGGTATTTTAACAAAACATTAATATTAGGTATTTATTACGTATTTTTAACGTAAAACATTAAAATTAAAACAACGACACCAGTATAAGCACCAAAATAAAGGACACCAATCACCGTCTGCATGCTCCTTCTTTGTTCATGTCGTATGCATTTGTAAACGTAATCTACATCGTCTGCGTTTACCGTATGAATTTTAGTGAGACCTCATTTTTCTTCGGTTACGACTTTATAGAGGAATGGTGTTCGATCTACGAAGATGTCGATCCACTCCCTATATGTGTGGGGTTTTGCTAGAGTTATACTTGGTATTTATCCACCCAAAACAAAATACAGTTGAGAAATTTATTTTAAAAACTCGTTTATTAAAAATTATTCACAATTTTCATTCGACGGTGGATTTAAAGGTGGCCTTAATATTTTGAACTCAAAAAGCTATGTGAGGTCGCCGTGGTTTAATGAATAAGGTGTCTGCCTAGCGACCGGATGGTCGCGGGTTCGATCCCCATTTTGGGAGCGTTCTTTAGATGTCCCCCAAAGACACCAAGTACTGGTTCTAGTTCCAGGAAACGGACTCGAGAGCGTTTTAATAAGCCCAAGGCTTTCGATGCAATCGAGCTCAAATAGATAGGTTTTAACTAAAAAGATTTGTGCTTTTCGTAGATAATACACATTTCGGCAATTTTAATCGTCAATTATTAACCATTATTATTCCTCAAGTACCTTTCACTTATGCTATTTCTCTCTCTGTATATATATATATCCTTTATTTTTTATGCTCCCCTAAAAAAAAATTAAGGGGAGCATATAGTCGCCACTTCGTCTGTCCGTCCGTGTGTCCGTCCGTCCGTGGAAATTTTTGTCCGGGCTATTTCTCGGCAACTAATGACTGGAATTCGATGAAACTTTATGGGAAGCTTCACTACCAAGAGGAGATGTGCATATTATCAGCCGGTTCTGGTCGGATGATTTTTCACAGAGTTATGGCCCTTCGAAATTTTACATTAACTGTACATATAGTGCAAGTCTTGTCCGGGCTATTTCTCGGCAACTATTGGCCGGTATTCAATGAAACTTTATGGGAAGCTGCACTACCAAGAGGAGATCTGCATATTATCAGCCGGTTCTCGTCGGATGATTTTTCACAGAGTTATGGCCCTTTAAAATGTTCCATTAACTGTACAAAAGTGCAATTCTTGTCCGGGCTATTTCTCAGCAACTAATTACCTGAATTCAATGAAACTTTATGGGAAGCTGCACTACCAAGAGGAGGTGTGCATATTATCAGCCGGTTATGGTCGGATGATTTTTCACAGAGTTATGGCCCTTCGAAATTTTACATTAACTGTACATATAGTGCAAGTCTTGTCCGGGCTATTTCTCGGCAACTATTGGCCGGAATTCAATGAAACTTTATGGGAAGCTGCACTACCAAGAGGAGATCTGCATATTATCAGCCGGTTCTCGTCGGATGATTTTTCACAGAGTTATGGCCCATTGAAATTTTCCATTAACTGCACATATGTAGTGCAATTCTTGTCCGGGCTATTTCTCAGCAACTATTTACCGGAATTCAATGAAACTTTATGGGAAGCTTCACTACCAAGAGGATAGGTGCATATTATCAGCAGGTTCTCGTCGGATGATTTTTCACAGACTTATGGCCCTTTGAAATTTTCCATTGTACACATAGTGCAATTCTTGTCCGAGCTATTTCTCAGCAACTTATTACGGGAATTCAATGAAACTTTATGGGAAGCTTCACTACTAACAGGAGATGTGCATATTATCAGCCGCTTCTGGTCGGATTATTTTTCACAGAGTTATGGCCCTTTGAAATTTTCTATAAACTGTACATATAGTGCAATTCTTGTCCGGGCTATTTCTTCCCAACTTCTGACTGGAATTCAAGGAAGCTTATTGGGAAGCTTAACTATCTTGAGGAGATGCGCATGTTATTTGTGGGTTCTGGCTAGATGATTTATTTAGAGAGTTATGACCCTTTGAATTTTTTAGTTGCTTAACCATCCATCGTATTATTTTGTCCAAAGTTATGCCCCTCAAGACGTTTCCTTTTATCTGAATATATAGTGCAATATTGTGACAACACCTTTGGGGAGCATCACCCGTCTCCGACGGTTTCTTGTTTTTATAAACCATGACTATAGAACTTAATATCCTGAATACAATATTTATTAGCATACCTCACATACATCTGTCCATCTTTATCTATATTACCGGCTTAGGTTCGTAACATCAATAAAAGCTATCAAAAGTATATGGAACCGTCCCTCTCTTCCTTCATGGATCGCGCGTGCTTAATATAGACCGCGCGTGCAAAATATTTACGAATGACGTCACCGCCTGGCTTTACAAAAAGCTTAGTGACACCATGCCGTAGCGCTTTATTGTATTTCGAGGGAGCTTGGTTTCAGAGAGAAATTATTTTCATCAATTATTATTTTCAAATATGAATACAATACAATATTTTATATGAAATAAATTTCAAAATGTGCACACTTTGGCCTCGGTAACATCAGTCTCCAGTCCTTGCTCTGCAATATTCACTACACTGCATATGATTTTAAATATTATTTTTGTTGCGCAGTTATGTCGACAGTGGCGAAATGCGCAGTTCCGAGACATTCTGCTAACATTTAAGACATCAGCAGTTGGTTGGCAAAATATTTATAATACAGAATTCGTTAAAAAATATGTTCCACTTATTACCATGAGGTACACATAATAATATAGCAATGAACTAAATCCGTGTGATTGAGTAGTGTCGTTCAAACATACGTGACCTAACATCTTTTTCAATGTGCGAATATTAATGAGACACGAGGGCAAAACAGTAATTAGATGTTCAGGTACCCAGAGATGAGTTGAGTTGTAGAAGTTGAAAAACGTCTAATAATTGTCCGTCCCCTCATACAATCCCGTAGTCACGCATGTTCGTGCATAATTAAATACTGCCATTAACGAACAGTCATTCCGTAATTACTAAGTTTTCGGACACTTAACAATAATTAAAAAATTCTTGTCCGAAAATTTAGATTCGGAAAATATTCAAAAATTGCAGGTGTTCGAAAGTTTGGAGACACCAATTAATTGTCCAAAAAATGTAATTATATTTAAATAAAAGCAATAAATCAATGCACAATAGTGTTTCTACTTTGAAATAAATACAACTTCACAGCTTTGCTTACTCTCGCCTGAAATAATAGAGAACAAAAAAAAGTAAAAACATTAAACATACCGCTCCCTTAATAGGAAGATATCATTTAAAATACTGCTTTTTGGCCTGGGGCGAAGCCCCTAGGCCATAGAATTCAACACGGTTTTTTAGATGAGCTGACTTGGCTGGCTGCCAAAACAACCACGAATGAATGAATTTGGAAAAGTCCGATTTACCACTTGGCGGTCATTCGTGCGCTATCAAAGAAGAGGGACCTATACAAACAAATAGGTCCCTGCAAAGAAGTTCTCAATAACCCGCATTGTGAATACAGAACATCACTATATAACATGACAGTGTCATAAAACGCGTAAAAAATATTATTGAAGTAAAATTCCTAAGCATTGGGTACGGCATAGTTTTTATTATTGTGTGCATATTCATGCGAGAATAAGTTCCTCACTTGACGGTCTAGGCCGAAAATATACGAGTGTCTACGGAGACAGTAAGAAGAATTTGTTCTGATACATTTTTTAAAGGTATTAAATCTCTAATGAACTTCGTGCTCCTTCCTTCGTACATATCCGTCAATCCGAACGTTATCCGGGAATGTGCAGAAAACTACGAATATTCTAGAAATACTAAATGTAGGATCCGCTTAGTCAATATAAATTGCCGCCTAAGAGTCTTTTGATGATTTTTGCTTTGGCAGACTCTTGGCTCAGATTTATTCTGAACGCGAATTATTTCAGCTAGGATCCGCTAAATACAAAGACAACAAATATGGCCGACATTGTACCAGATTGGTCGTTTAAAGAAAAAGCAATTTGCTATATTGAAAGAGAACGATTAAAAAAAGTGTTATTATTGTTCATATTAATGTGACTGGAGTTAATGATAAACGTCAACTAATGCATGGCAGTGTTGATATTTATGAAAAAAAACGATTCCTGGAAATACGATGTGAAACGGTTGAAAATTTTGACCACTGTGAAGAATAACGTTTAGAACCCGTGTCACTTACAGCATTTTATATTGTTGGTGAGAAGTAAAAGGGGATAAAGTGGATTTATGCTTGTGTGATGACTGTAGCCATGTGAACGGGTTATCGTACGGCAAAACCCATCACGTAAAGAAGAGTCTTCAACTTTTCAAGAAAGCCTTGTTTTGCTGTCAACACAAAGCTCGGAACAGGTAGGTACATAGATTTTTTTTCAAGTATAACAGTTTTATTATTCATAATTGGAGTAAAGTAATTTTTGTAGGAAAAGTGCACCCTGTCAGTGATTTTTACCACATAATCGGGCTCATATTTGCTTTCATTTTGAAAAAGAAAACGTGCCATGTAAGGAAAAAGTGGGATGATTGAACTTTACCGGTACGCAACACTTAACATCAAACAGCGTACCCTAACCCTTAACACCTAACATATAACAACTAACGCAACACCTTATAATCCTATTTATCCTATATATTTCCTTAGTATCGGGGGCTACCGCCCCCAAACCCTCGCTTTGTTGATAGTGGTAAACAACTGCGTACCGGTAAAGTTCAATCTAGCCGAAAAAGTTGTGTTGTAAATGCATGGAAATCAAGGACAGCATATTTGAATTTTATGACCGAGTATTGATGTTTTCCTCAAACAAACAACAAAAAAGTATATTATGTCCAAAATACAAAAATTACTATTCTGAAAATGATATACTTTTTGTGTGATCATCTATATATTATACATTCTTCATCCAATTGTTAATACCAAATACATGTATTATCCCTACTGGATATGTGGTGTTTACACTTACTTTAAGTAAGTCTTATTAATCCAGTTAAAAGGGGTTTATCATATAAAATACTGAGTAATGACATGCTATGTCGTGAATGTCTGAATAAATAAAAACGATGACGCATATCATAATGGATCATTTCACACTTCTCATGAAACACTAATATCAGTTCTTACTCCTATACAAGTGCTTGTGTATTTGACATCTGTATATAATTATTTTGTTAAAGAACTTGAAGAAAATGTTGTCAATTTATAGAAACAACTTTGAGAAGGCTTATTGAAGCCAAATTAATAAGAAAAGACCAAATATTTCTATTTTAATAAATACAAATAGTTAAAATTATTCATACACAATTTGCAATTGTGCATAATTTTGTTGACTGAAACTACCGTAATTACTTTATGTTTTCGGACACTGTAAGCAGAGCTCCAGATAAGGTTTTGTGAAATTTTTAAATTACTACCAGATTTTCAAAAACAATTCTTAACTCTGAAATTTTATTCTTAACGTTACTACTAAGTTTTGGAAAATAATTCTTATTTTTTATAAAAGACCTAAAAATAAATAATAATGGTTATTTTCATGCAAAAAAAATCAAAATAAACATACTAGCAACTTTATTTATGCGAGTTCAACAGTGTCTTTTCAGTATTATACAATGTTATTTTTCAAATACCTTCAAATGCCCAAACTGTGCTTAGATTGTATGCCTTAGATGAATTTTTACATATTTCACAATTAGAACGGATCTCCCCTTCAATCTTTTCAACGATTAGCCACGGGACTTGTCCCTTCCACTCGTTCAATGTTTTTTTTTGTGTTTAAGTTTGGACCCGTCGTGTTGCGTTTTTTTTTAGCTTTTCTGACTGTGTTGGCCACTGAACAAACAACATCGTATAAGATCTTTTCTATAATGTCTTTCTTAACATTTAACTTCGGCTTACTTTGCGTACAATATGTTAAAAGCGTGTTTTTGGACGCTTTGCATTTTTTTAGGACGTTCTCTGGGCGCCGCCATTTTTTTTTGCCAGATAGACTGTATACGCCGCTTTTATTGGAAAAAAATGCGCTTTGTTATACAAACCTGATATCCATTCTATATAAGCACCGCAAAGATCTTTAATACGCAAAAAGAACTCAATAAAAATCGATACGATCCGATGTAAAAATAATATTCGTAACTGGATTTTGAAATTCTTAATGGTATGACAAGATTTTAAAATAAATACGTAACGGACTTGAAAATAATTCGTAATTACGAAAATACGACCCTTATCTGGAGCTCTGCTCTAAGTTTTCGGACACCCCTTTTTTTAGCAAAAATAATTATTTTTCGTGACTCTTAATTTTCGGACACTCGAGTTTTTGTCAATAATTAATATCTCTAAGTTTTCGGACAGTATATATTACAGCGCTGTTTTACCAAATGTTGGTCCTGTTTTTGATATATAATGACACTTCGATTATGGGGTTTTACAACCGGATTAACATCATAAAACGTGGCAGGTGCATGCCTGAGGGCAACGGACCATTACATTTGCATTATTGGGTAAATAACACTGTAAACCGGTATTAAACATTGGTTTCGCCCGATAGCATAAGCGTTATGACAATTATCAGGGGTAGTGCCAATTAACAAGTTCAATTATCTAGCGCAATGGTATTACCGATTCTCAGTAAAATAGCTGTAACAAATAATAAAAGCTTCAAAGTGTGATGCACCCTATTGCAAGTTTTACGATTAATGGAAGGTGTAAGACAACAACTTTCGGAAACGAACAAACAAAGAATTCATAGTTTGCTTTTTTATTGCGTTAATTACAGGTTCATAATAGCGAGTATCGGTACATCACATGCTCTTCTGTGAACTCGTTGGCCAAAGTACAACCTAGTAGTAACTTTCTGTCAAATAATTTAAGCATTTAAAATTATTTAAAAGATAATGCAAACATAACTGTAATTTATTCTAAATGATATTTTACAAGCGCGTGCTATCACCGGTAGTCGTTGATACAATGGACGCTATTTTCGGACACTTCAATTTTTGACTCTAAGTTTTCGGATACCTGTATTTTGAGAATAATTTTCGTATCTAAGTTTTCGGACACGAATACAAATAATTATTTTTAAGTGTCCGAAAACATAGAGTAATTACGGTAATTGATGATCTTATGAACCTGGCTGAATATAACTACATGTACTAGTCAAATATCAACTTCAACATTTCAGTGATACATTGTATGCTGATTACCTGTGCAGGAGGAAAATGAAACCAGACAGATTATGGACTTAAATTCAACCCGTAAAAAAGCTAGGAACTTGCAGTCACTGAGTGTTCTTGTTTACAGTCATGTGTTTAATGCTGCCACAACATAAATATTATAGCTGGCTCTGGACTCGACCATATGCATCTTAAAATGATCTTTGAACGCGATTGTCTCAAGAACATTTTTATAATAAATAACTTTGACGGTCAGCCCAGGGTCACCAATGCCAAGCGTCTTTTGGAGACACTTATTCCAACCTGTCAAAGTTCTTCAAAGAACTACCATGACAATCGTGTATTTGTTTTGTTTGTCATAATAAGTTTAATGTTTAATATCACTAGTATCACTAGTCATTGATACATTGATAAATCTATTTTCCTTTAAACGTGTTTGATTGAATGATTATATGTGCCTTGTTACTTAATTATTAATGTTCTTATTTCCCTGTAACATTTTCAAGTCTTATTCATAGAAGAACGCATTTCACATGCAATTTCAAACAAGGTTAGCAAATCTTACTGCACTGAGTAGGTTTCGTCTCACACATGATATATGAGATGTATGTATGTTTATATGTTTATGGGTTTATTATAGGCTTTTCCTCTTTTTTATGCCCCCCTTCGAAGAAGAAGGGGTATATTGCTTTGCTCATGTCGGTCTGTCGGTCAGTCTGTCGGTCGGTCCGTCCACCAGGTGGTTGTCAGACGATAATTCAAGAACGCTTGGGTCTAGGATCATGAAACTTCATAGGTACATTGATCATGACTCGCAGATGACCCCTATTGATTTTGAGGTCACTAGGTCAAAGGTCACGGTGACCAGAAATAGTTAAATGGTTTTTGAATGATAACTCAAGAACGCATACACCTAGGATCATGAAACTTCATGGGTAGATTGATCATGACTTGCAGATGACCCCTATTGATTTTGAGGTCACTAGGTCAAGGTCACGGTGACCCGAAATAGTAAAATGGTTTCCGGATGATAACTCAAGAACGCATACGCCTAGGATCATGAAACTTCATGGGTAGATTGATCATGACTCGCAGATGACCCCTATTGATTTTGAGGTCACTAGGTCAAAGGTCAAGGTCACGGTGACCCGAAATAGTAAAATGGTTTTCGGATGATAACTCAAGAACGCATACGCCTAGGATCATGAAACTTCATAGGTAGATTGATCATGACTTGCAGATAACCCCTTTTGAGGTCACAAGGTCAAAGGTCAAGGTCATGGTGACCCGAAATAGTAAAATGATTTTCGGATGATTACTCAAGAACGCTTTTGCCTAGGATCATGACACTTCATAGGTACATTGATCGTGACCCGCAGATGACCCCTATTGATTTTCAGATCACTAGGTCAAAGGTCAAGGTCACAGTGACAAAAATCGTATTCACACAATGGCTGCCACTACAACGGACAGCCCATATGGGGGGCATGCATGTTTTACAAACAGCCCTTGTTTTATCTTTTTATAATAATTTTTGAACATTTTGCTCATCTTAATGCTCACATATAAAAATCTCAAATTCAGTATGGCGTTTCTGGAAAAGGGGGGTAGCCTTGATTGTAAAGCCGGAACTTTTCGTTTTCACTGGTGACCCCCATTTTTAGCTTATTATTATAAAACAATGTCTTTGCCATCAACTACAAGTTTCTGTATAGTTTTGTTTTCGTTTGTAAGTTGTTCATTGTTTGCAAAGTATTTTGTATTGTTTTCATTGTGTTCAACATGCTGTGCCCGTGCACGAAGCATTATGCCATCAAATTGTAGTTTTCAACTATGTTATTCAAAATGTTCCTATTTTTGGAGTGAGTATAAGATTTCCATTATTTTTATCTCTAATTATGCGTTAAACACAAAATTGAAATCACCTCCAACTAAAATGTTTTTATCTTTGTTATTTATTTTATCGGAATGTAATGTTTCATAAAATTTGGATTCATCTATATTCAGGCCGTAAACGTTTATTAATGTTAATTGTGTTTTGTGTATAATTATCCCCCGCCAGAGGTGGGGGGATATTCTTTTGGCATTGTCCGTCCGTCCATCTGTCTGTCCGGCACTTTTGTGTCCGGAGCCATATCTTGGAAGTGCTTTGGCGGATTTCATTGAAACTTGGTATGAGTATATATATGCATAAGAGGATGATGCACACCAAATGGCATTGTACACCATCTGTTAAAAATAGAGTTATGGCCCTTTGTATCTTGAAAAAATGCTTTTTACTTAGGCACTTTTGTGTCCGGAGCCATATCTTGAAGTGCTTTGGCGGATTTCATTGAAACTTGGTATGTGTACAGTCATTGAAATGTAAATCTACAAGCAAGTGGGGCTAGTAATATGCGAATTCGAAGTAGCCTGAATCAGATTTTACTAGCCCAAACATTTTTGTTAAAAATGCAGATAAACATAACATACAACATCCAAAGAAGCATTTATTTATTCAATCTTTAGAACACAATACAACACTCTTATTAATTTCATCCTCATCCAAGTCAGCTTCCTCTTCATCTGAGCCAGCCTCTTTCGGATCCTGAAATAAGAAGAAATTAATTTCACACACGGATTTCAATTTAATCACAATTATAAATATATACATTAAGTTTAGGTAAAAAATTAGCAGAAATGTATCCCATATATCCATGTGAAAGAGAGAGCAAACCTGAACCACCAGAAAATATATAAGCAATTTAGTGCTAGGTTATTCTACAAAAAGCCAGTTGACAAATGCGTCAATCACACTTACCTCAGATTTGCATTCCTCAACGACGTACTTCAATGACAACTGTTCGGCCATTACTCTCTGTGTCCCGAACGAAACGCAAAAGATTTATTTTACATAATAATAATCCGGGAACCACAAAACCATGCGCTTTATGCGCAGTAATCCAATTATCGGCTGATTGGCCAGCACGTGCGCGCAGTGTGTTAAAACATAAGCAGCTGTTGATTTAAGCGGCTCAAAACTTCGTTTACAAATATTGAAAATGAAATTCGAACTTGTTTTGTTAAATGAATTGTACAAGCAACTAGTTTTTTGCTGTCGGACTAGTGCGAATTTCGACGACTGTGTGTATATACATATGCATAACAGGATGATGCACGCCAAATGGAATCGTACACCATCTGTTAAAAACAGAGTTATGGCCCTTTGTATCTTGAAAAAAATGCTTTTTACTATAGGCACTTTTGTGTCCGGAGCCATATCTTGGAAGTGCTTCGGCGGATTTCATTGAAACTTGGTATGAGTATATATATGCATAAGAGGATGATGCACGCCAAATGGCATTGTATACCATCTATCTGTTAAAAACAGAGTTATTGCCCTTTGTATCTTGAAAAAATGCTTTTTACTTCAGGTTCTTTTGTGTCCGGAGCCATATCTTGGAAGTGCTTTGGCGGTTTTCATTGAAACTTGGTATGAGTATATATATGAATAAGAGGATGATGCACACCAAATGGCATTGTACACCATCTGTTAATAATGGAGTTATGGCCCTTTGTATCTTGAAAAAATGCATTTGTTTGCGTGTCAGCAGCTATATCTTGGGAGTGCTTTGGCGGATTTCATTGAAACTTTGAATGAGTATATATATTGATAAGATAATAATTCACGCCAAATGGCATTGTACATTATCTGTTAATAATGGAGTTATGGCCCTTTTTATCTTGAAAAAATGCTTTTTTGAGTGTCAAATATAACACTTGTGTCCAGCAGCATATTGGCGGGGGATATCAATTCAACAAATTTGCTTGTTATATCTATACTTGCTTGTCTGACAATTATTATTTCTTTCAAGTTATCCACTGTTATTCCTGTATTACTTTTGATCAGTAAAGTGATGCCTTGTTTATTTGTATGTTGTCCGCTAAGATAAATATCTCCGTCCCATGCACTTTTCAATGTTTGTGCACAGGTACGTGTGATGTGATTTTCCTGTAAAAGACTTTTTTTCGTCTAACCATTTGAAAATTTAAGTGTGTTTGTCTTTGTTATTTAGCCCTTTTACATTTAGAGTACATATGTTAATATTCATACAAAAGGAGGAGAAATACATGCCACTTTTCTTGTTTCTAACATTTTAAAATCATTTTGTAGAGCTAGATTATTTATTGATACTAAATTATGCAAAATTATATTACGCTTTGACGTTAAAAACAATAACCTTCCATGTCGTTGATACATTCTGTTCATTAAATTGATCTACGTACTTGTTCATTTATTACAATGGTATTGGTAACTATGCCCTGCCTTCATTGAAATTGATCTCGATACCATTTTTTGAACATTTCATTATCATTAACCAGGTTTTCCAAAGGAAAAAACTGGTTATTAGATTGGCGAATGCGGGCGGGCTGGCTGGCTGGCTGGCGGGCGGGCGGAACATGCTTGTCCGGGCCATAACTATGTCGTTCATTGTCAGTTTTTAAAATCATTTGGCACATTTGTTCACCATCATTGGACGGTGTGTCGCACGAAATAATTACTTCGATATCTCCGAGGTCAAGGTCACACTTTGAGTTCAAAGGTCAAAAATGGCCATAAATGAGCTTGTCCTGGCCATAACTATGTCATTCATTGTGAGATTTTAAAATCATTTGGCACATTTGTTCACCATTATGGGACGGTGTGTCGCACGAAAGAATCACGTCAATATCTCCAATGTCAAGGTCGCCACGACTAAAAATAGATTTTTTTTAAAAACAAACTTACAAAGGGGGTTAATTTTGTTTGTTCATTTCAAAAGTTCAGTTTGAGTTTTCTCCCTTAATCAGAATTTTTTTTCACAATGAAAACATGGTTTTGTGACAATTTTGTCCCTTGTTAACACTTTGCTTTCCGCGTGTAAGACCACCATTGTTAAATGAATGAATAATTTAGTGAATTAGTTAAATGTGTTTGAATATCGTTCCAAAATATTTTATAACACTTGTTAGTGATGCTATCAGATCCCGAACTTTTGTTATTTTGCATTTCTTTAAGAGCTAGTCCACATTCATATTCAGTTAGTAATCCGTCACATACTTCTTTTTCCTCTTCATTTAAAGCATGATGTGTTTTTTTACAGAGGGTGTTATTTTCAACATTCTTTCGTTTATAGGGTTTCAAAAAATAGGCTTGTACTATTATTTGCACAATATTCATATTCAGTTTGTAATCCTTCACATACTTGTTATTCCTCTTCCTTTAAAGCATGATGTGTTATTATTTTACAGAGGTTGTTATTTTCGACATTCTTTCGTTTATAGTGTTTCAAAAAATAGGCTTCTTCTATTATTTGGCTTTTATTTGATATGTCTTTGCCATCAACTACTAGTCTGTGTATAGTTTTGTGTTTGCTTCTTCGTTTGAAAATGTTTGCACAGTATTTTGTATTGTTTTCATTGTGTTCAACATGATGTGCCTGGCTCGAAGTATTATGCCATTGAGGTGTGTGTGATAAATTCCTTCTATTATATTTTTTTTATGCCCCCCTTCGAAGAAGAGGGGGTATATTGCTTTGCTCATGTCGGTCGGTCGGTCGGTCCATCCACCAGGTGGTTTCCGGATGATAACTCAAGAATGCTTGGGGCTAGGATCATGAAACTTCATAGGTACATTGATCATGACTCGCAGATGACCCCTATTGATTTTGAGGTCACTAGGTCAAAGGTCACAGGTGAAGGTCACAGTTACTGGAAATAGGCATTTTAAGGATTTAGCATGGTTCAAACAAGGGAAACAACTACCGTTTATGCATGTTCTTTTTATTACAGCATTTGCCTCCCTTTAATTCATTTAAAATCTCATTTTACAGCAGAGATTCCAAATCTGACCTGTAAATGAGCCCCATATTTACTGCCAGTGCTAGGTTACCTTTTCCCATTTGATCATTCTTAAGTATTGGTATTGTAATGCTGCTGCTACTGCTGCTACTACTACATCTACTACTACTACTACTACTACTACTACTACTACTACTACTACTACTACTACTACTACTACTACTACTACTACTACTACTACTACTACTACTACTACTACTTATTCTACTACTACTACTACTACTACTACTACTACTACTACTACTACTACTACTACTACTACTTCTACTACACCACCACTACACCACCACCACCACTACACCACTACCACCGTTCACAGTGACAAAAAACGTATTCACACAATGGCTGCTACTACAACTTATAGCCCATATAGGGGGGCATGCATGTTTTACAAACAGCCCTTGTTTTGTAAGAATTTCCTTCTTCAATGGAGGTGGCATAATTTGTGTTTCTTTTATGCATCTGTTTTTCAAGTGCTTCAATGACTTTTATGGCCTCATTTTCAAGTTTGTGTGTTTCTTTTTTTTTAGCTTACCTGAGCACAACGTGCTCATGGTGAGCTTTTTAGATCGCCTTTTGTGCCTTGTCTGTCGTGCAGCGTCAACATTTACCTTGTTAACACTTTAGAGGTCACATTTATTGTCCAATCTTCATGAAACTTGGTCAGAACATGTGTCCCATTAATATCTTGGACGAGTTCGAAAATGCTTCTTGTTGTTGAAAAACCTGGGTGTCAGGGGGCGTGTCAGTTTTCCTAATATGGCTATTGTAAAACCTTGTTAAGACTCTAGAAGTTACATTTTTTGTTTAATCATCATGAAACTTGGTCGGAACATGTGTCCCAATAAAATCTTTGACAAGTTCAAAAATGGTTCCGTTTGGAAGAAAAACATGGCCGCCAGGGGGCGGGGCAGTTTTCCTATTATGGCTATAGTAAAACTTGTTCACTCTGTAGAAGTCAAATTCATTGTTCAATCTTCATGAAACTTAGTCAGAACATTTGTTCTAATGATGGGGGGGGGGGGGCAGTTGTCCTTATATGGCTTTAGTGAAAACTTGTTGACGCTATATTAGCCTTATTTATTGGCCAATCTACATGAAACTTGGTCAAAACATTATTTTGTCCCAATGAAATCTTAGCGAAGATTGAAACTGGGTCATATGAGCTTAAAAACTAGGTCGCTAGGTCAAATATAAGAATAAACATGTTGAAAGTCACTTTTTTGGTCTAATCTTCATGAATCAGTTTGCATTTGTCCAGAATAGTCTAGTTCCTTTTGCTCTCAGGTGCGCGCCTTAGGGCCTAACGGCCCTGTTGTTTTAAATGACGTGCATCTTATTGTTGTGTTAAGTATCTTGCCTTTAATTATTTCCCATAAGGTGTTTGGATTTGCATCTTTGTTATCTTAAACTGTATTGGTTATTACCTGTTATATTTGTGTTTGATATTGTGTATCTTTTCAGAAGCTATTATTAACTTTTAAAGTACCTTGGGCCTCTTTCAGGTTGTATTTCATGCAGTTAAAGTTCAACTATCGAGTGATCAGTCATAAATCCTGGTTTTTAAGTTGCATGTGTTGATAAGGTTGCAAATAGACTCGCATATTTAAAAAAATCTTATCTCCAAAATATTGCTGTTTTTGTGTTTGAGTGCCAGGTGAATTTTCTTTCATTATGATAAACTGTATGCCTTATGTCTATCAAATTGTAGTTTTCAATAATGTTATTCAAAATGTTCCTTTTTTGGAGTGAGTATAAAGATTTCCATTTCTTTTATCTCTAATAATGGGTTAAGAACATTATTAAAATCCTCTCCGACTAATGTTCTTATCTTGGTTATTTATTATAACATTTGGATTCATCTATGTTCGGACCGTAAACGTTCATTAATGTTAATTGTTTTTCGTGTATTTTTATATCTATACTTGCGTGTCTGCCAATAATTATTTCGTTCAAGTAATCCACTGTTATTCCTGTATGACTTTTACTCAGACAAGCGATGCCTTGTTTATTTGTATGTTGTCCGCTAAGATAAATATCTCCGTCCCAACCACTTTGTTTGTCAATGTTTTTGCTAAGGTATGTTTTAGGTGACTTTCCTGTATAAAAAAGACATATATTACTTTTTTTGTGTAACCATTTGAAACTTTGAGTGCATTTGTCTTTGTTATTTAGCCCTTGTACATTTACAGAACATATGTTTACATGTATACTCACACAAAAGGACGGAATTGCATGATACCATTCTTGTTCCAAACATTTTAAAATCATTGTGTAGAGCTAGATTATTAGTTAATAGTTCATTATGTCAAGTTATATTAAGCTTTGATGATAATAACAATTACCTTTAATGTTGATACATTGTGTTCATTAAATTGATCTCAGCACGAAGTACTTGTTCATTTATTGTGATGGTATTAGTAACTTTGCCCTGCCTTCAGATTGATCTCAAAACCATTTTCAAACATTTCATTATCATTAGCACTTTCCTTTCAAAATGCCATCATTTTCATTATATTGACTGAAAATAGTCTACCAGTCACACATAACTTAATTAATATCTCCCTTTTTAGCTCGACTTTTAGAACAAAACAAGAGCTATTGTCATAGCCAGGTAGTCGATGTTCGCGTTTGTTTAGTTGTCTGTAAATGTCAATTTCCGCAAAGACTATCAAAGATATCCTCTTCAAACTTACAATACTTGCTCAATTTCGCCTGTTACGTCCATACTGACAAGGCTGGTTACCATGTGACCTATATTTATGGAATTATCTGTCCTTGTTTTGACTTAGTACATAGAAATATTGTCAAATTCTCAACAAAAAACTTAATTTTCTCAAACATTGTCCAACCTTTCAACTTGACAGTCTACATACTTATATAATATGATGACATGCAACTTCTGTTAAAAGCACATTCCTTTATCCTTCATATTTTACTAGTTATTAGTTTACCGACTTACAATTTCTCAAACACTATCGAAGCTTTCAAATGAGAAGCTTGACATCCGTTCAACACTTAAAGAAACCTAGCCTTACTTATGAATCTTCCTCTTCATCTCTTGAAAATGTTTGTCTGTAAAATACAACCATAAATCTAATATTTAATTTAAACTTTTTCATACATACATTGTTTTAAAGCCCCGAAGGCAGGCATATGGTTTCTGAACTGTCTGTCCGAAAAATTACACTTTTGCCATAACTTCCATACTACAGAATAATTGTTTTCACTTGATATTTGTACACAACTCTTCTTTGATCAACACCTTCCCACGGACATATTTCTTGATGACCTTGGCCCTTGAACTCAAAAGTCAAAGCACCCAATAACTTAACATTCACCATAACTTTGTGGTTCATGATTGGATTTACTTTATTTTTGTCCATAACTCCCTTTTGGACAAGACCTTCCCACTGACCTACTTTATGATGACCTTGACCATTGAATGACCTTAGCTTAAAGGTCGAAGTGTTTAAAACCAGATAGACATATTAAGCACGAGTAACATATTAAATCTTCAACTTCATAACATCAGTATACATGTACACTGTATCTGGCAGCAAAATAGCGTGGATCCGTTTGCATTTACTTCAGTTTAGTCACTACACTTCTTTCCAAGCACCCTAAATTTAGCCCCAGGCATTCAGCGCCTTCGGCGCTTTGATTTAGTTATCGCATGATCCAGATTTTCCCGACAGACTGACGCACAGATAAACTGGTGCACAAAACTGAAACACCATTCGTATTTCCCATGCGGCCTTCTATCCGTGGACCTTCGAGTATCGTCAAACTTGAGATCGTACTTTTTGAGTTATCGCAGGATCAAGGCTGTATTGTTCAATTATTTCTGTAAACAAAGCAACCACATTTTGGGTCTGACGAAAAAAACACTTAATAATCCTGCTTTTTTCGTACATTGCCTTTTCCCCATATACCAATTTTATCAACTAAGCTTAATCACTTTGTGAGTGGCTTTTTTCTGCATGCTACTTGTATGTGCAAACCATGCACGAGAAATTCAAATATGAAGAATATGACACGAAAATTCATACAAAAAAGAAAAGATACAAACTTCAAATCTTTCCCGATCTGGAGGGTCTTAACTTGTAAATGCACTATCAACAGTTTAACCTCAACTGGAGATAACATTGCGAGGAGTTATGATCGAAGCAGATCCACAAAACACGATTATCGGGAAAATTTTGGTTGTTTCAACACTTAATCCGTTCATGGCTCATGAATATTGCTGAATGGGATGGCAAAAATAACTGCATATGGTTTGACTGAGGACAGATAGCAAGACACTAGGTTCGACCCATTGAAACTTCGACGCCTACCCATTTTTGATGACACTTCGACCCATTGACAATTCGACCCCTATTTCAATATTTTTGTTGAAAACACATAGACCCCTGTTTATTTTAATAAAAACACTTAGACCCTTAAATCAAAACTCTGAATTAGAGGTTAATTTTCTACTTTTGCGCAGTGATTATTCTATTTGAAATTCAGCAATACATGTACTAAAAAAACTACATTAGAAATTTGATATTTATCACCACTAAAATTTGCAATACGTACATAGTTATATTAATTACTTTGTGCTACTTTGTGTAACCCTTATGAGATAAGCAGCAAGAGACGCCTATTTAGACATCGTTATTTCTTTGATACTAACATGACAAGAATCCATGTGTACTGTCTATAGATTCTTTAAAGAAACTGTTTATGTTTTCTCATTTTCTCAATGATGGGGTAATAAGTTTATATCGGATATATTTCATCTATGTGTTTGCAAATATAGTACTAGAATGACATGTTTCAGTTTTTATGAGAAGAATTGAGATAGAAATGTTCAATATCTTCAATAATTATGGAGGGTGATTTGCTATTACGCATATGAAAATTAAAGATGTTTTGCTATTGACAATTTTCACTTAATTTTCTGCAATAAAGTTTTTGTTATTATCACTTTAGTTTAATTATATTGTTCCTGTACTGAAACATGGTTTATTGCATGGGGAATGGTGGCATGTAAAATTGTGTATTGCAAAATTGTCATCCAAGTAATGTGTTGGTTAGTTAATTTAATAATTGACAATTTGGCATGCTGTTTATTGATACCTTACTGTATATTCCATAAATGCCAAAAATGTACTGTATGTTCCATACTTAATGAAACCTGGTGTATTGGAACATGATGGTACATGAAATTGGTGTATAGCAAAATTGCCATCCAAGTAATGGGTTAGTTAAAGGGATCTTTTCACGGTTTGGTAAATTGACAAAATTGAAAAAAGTTGTTTCAGATTCGCAAGTTTTTGTTATGATATTTGTGAGGAAACAGTATTACTGAACATTTACCATAGTCCAATATAGCCATTATATGTATCTTTTGACGATTTGAAAACCTAAAAATTATAAAGCGTTGCAACGCGAAACGATTGAATAATTTGGAGAAATCTGTTGTTGTCGTTTAAATTTACGAAACTACGAAGATTGCTTATATAAGGTATAAAATACTCTATTTGTGCATATTCGGCGGAATAGCCGAGAGGGCAAATGCGTTTTACTTCAGACTAATTCCAGGACTCCGGGGTCACTGGTTCGAGCCCTGATACCGGCCACTTTTTTTGTTTCTTTTTTTAATTTTATTATTGATTTTTTACTGGAGCTTTTAAGATCCAATGTTTACATTTATCAATATAAAGCATTTAATGACAAACTTCAAAATATGCCAAAATCTGTGAAAAGGCCACTTTAATTTAATACTTGACAATTTGGCATGCTGTTGGTTGGTTTATTGGGACACGATGGCACATGAACTTGTGTATGGCAAAATTGTGTGGCATATGTCATCCAAATAATCTGTTCATAAATTTTATAACTGACTTTTTTTATTATAATTATAATAACTGACATGCTATTAGATCTAATTGAATGTATGCATTATATATTCTATTTCTGGTACAGATGTATATTCCAAAGTGACACATGTCTGTTAATTAAAACTCGTGTAAGAATGTAATTGATTGTTTATTTTAATAAAATGAATTTTTTGGTGTTACTTATGCAACGTTTCATCTTGACTTCTGTTATTAGAAAAATCATTAATTTCTAGAACTCATTATTGTGATTAATATAAGAAAAATCATTGATTATTAGAACTTATTACTGTGATTTACAATTATTTGGATTAAATTTGTTATAATGACTGACTCAAGACTTGTGCAATTTTTCTATTCTTTTTTCATAGTCATTCATCATGAAGATAATAAATGATTTTGAACAATAGCTGTAATAATATATGTACATATTTTCTTCAAAAATGAACTCAGCAATATTTTAAAGTGTATTTTAACCATATTCCACACACAATATTATTATGTTTTCTTTTTCCTAAATAAATTGATATCACAATACAATTGGTTTTTTATTCATTGAGCATTGAACATATTAGATTCTAAGAAGTATGTTTGTAGTAAATAATTATTTTTATAAATAATGTCCAAAGTATAACATGAACCCCTATTGAAAGACCTATTATACCTACTTCCTCTCCTTTGAAAAAGTATTTTCATATGATCAAGTATAACACGCATGACTTTTTCACATAATGCATATCCTTTATTTATCAATAAAATCAATTCCAATAAGAATAATTATGTTAAATATATATAAAAAAAATAAACAGGGGTCGAAGTGTCTCAAAAATAAAAAACAGGGGTCCAAGTGTCTCAAAAAATAGGGGTCCAAGTGTCTAAAAGGGGTCGAAGTATCATCTTTAAAAAAAATAACCAAAGGGGTCGAAGTGTCAAGGGGTCGAAGTGTCTGACACTCCTGAGGATATCATTACGGATTCGTTTACAGTACTTATTGTTCTAAGACCACAAATCTCTACATAATGCCCCATTGTCATTCATGAGAAACTAGCTCACCGAAATAATGTATGCTTGAATATGTAAAAATTTGAAGTGAGAAATTGTTCCTTTTACGTATGGAAACAATTGTGTACAGGAATTCCGAAGGCTATTCGTAAGAAAGCTTATAAAAATATGTAACCTGTCAAGCTTAACCCAGAGTGCAGACACTAAGTATATTTTGAAAAGTAAAGAAGTTACATTATGTTTTTTGCGTTTTGTATTGCGTATGTCCTAATATTTTTTCCTAATTGTTCGAAAAGTATAGTACATCATAACCTATTGGATTTTCTTACAACGCATTTCTTTTCACAAGACGCGCGCATGCGTAGTTAAATGTAAATACGGAGGTGTTGGTTTCAGCAACTTTTTAAGAATTTTCAACGTTCTTTTATATCCACGCGACAGATATTTCTTCTGACTGCTATCCACAGGTTTTAAATATACCATTTATTTTGTTTCTTGTGTTGATGTCACTATTTTAATTGACTGTTTTGTGATTTTCGAGACTGCATGAACTCGGTCGATGCAATTACATCTGTCAACTTCAAGTCACTTAAGTCAAGATTCAAAGGTCGGCAAGAAGTTTATCGAATGCAATAAATAAATTTGTATGAAAACAGCGAAAGGAAAAGTGATACCAATGAGTGGGTCTGGAATAATTGACGTCTGAAAACTACACAGTGGTTACCAACACAGTGAACCAGGGGGGCTGGTTCTTTCCGAAGCTCACTACACACAGGTTTTATGGTAGACGAACCAGTTATCGAACACCTAAGAAATTACGTTAAATTATGTTAAAATTGAAACACTTAAAATGAAAAAACATTTTGTTTTAACAAATGACTTACATTTCAATCATTGAATGATTTATCTGTAAAGTTTTCCAGCAAACTACCTACAAGAATTCATAACAATGATTCCCTGGTTGTTGTCACCTCTAGCAGACAAAACAAAATGGCGGTCAATGTAAACATGACTTATTACCCGACACTTCATGAATACTACTCCAGTATATACAAAGTCACATGACTATCACGTGACCCGGACTCGGCGAAAAAATCTGTGTCTGCTGCAATCAAAATTGCAAGCAGAAATATGCTATTGGTGTGTAAATGCACGTTTTGATAAATGCATTCAAAAAGTAATAGCAAAAACACATAAAATGGTGTAAATAACAATAAATGCATTCCTTTAACCTGTTTTCTGCGCATTTGTTTCAAGCTAAGTAGGCAAGTAGGTCATGGACTTCATGTGCGACCATTTGTTTATCAATGTGACGTCATGCACGCACTTTTGCGCATGTGCATACAGAACCAAAACAAAACGTCCGATAATAGGTGCTGTTCGATAACAGGTACTTACACGATACATTCATGTCAAATTTTAGGGGTCCCTATGACTCTAGTTAATTATTTTTGGGGGTCCTGCAGGGGTTCTGAAATATTTTAAGAGTCTACTTGTCCACGGACAAGTTGGACCCACAAATTCACTTGTCCGTACCAAAGAAGTACTTGTCCGTACTTTTAAGATAGATAAAGGAAAAGGTCATTACAAATTAAGCAAATAATACAAGCATACACTTTTGTTAACTTCTATTTTAAATTATAAACATAGTTAACTAGAAAATTCACATGAACGAAAAATACAAGCAAGATGTGCCTATAATAAGATCACGTTTAAGTCACACATGATACCATCTCGGATATTTAATAATCTCAACATGACTAGACAATTCACTTGAAATAAAATAATCTCCGTTAATTGTAAGTATATAATTATCCGCTAATAAAGGAAACTCCTTACAAAGTTTACATTTACACCAGGGTTGGCACCAATCGACCGCCCCCGGTTTTAACCGGCGGTTTTTACCGGTTAAAACCGCCCCGGTCAATACTCCCAAAGTGGTCATTACTGGTCAATACTGGTCGATTGAACTTTACCCCCAATTTTGATTAATATTCCACGCTTAATTAAGCAAAATTGATAATATAAATTAAACAGACATGTTGCCAATAATGTCTTACGCTATTAAAACCCACTATTTTATACCTGTTCATGCAATTTTTAGGCCAATCTCTCAAAATTTTGCGAATGAGTCAAGATGGTCAATTGGATTTTGCTGGTCGATTTAATTTTTTCCCCCAATTCTAACGAATTATGAATGCTCAGAAAATTCTGTGCTTGATTCAACAAGAGCCTGTCAATTACTGTGTATTACTTGTTCCTCATGCCCCACTGTCTCCACAGTCTTTCACAGTCTTCAAACCTATACAGGTTAGGGCACCCAAAACTGATAATAGGGCCTTACATGGCACCTTTGACACAACCCTTACTTGTCATGTATTCTTGCCTGGATTTCTTTAACAAAATAGTGAAAAAATATTTTATTTTACCATTGATATAAAAAAAAACTGAATAAGAAATAATTATTAAAAGAAAGAAATAATTGAAAAGAAGAGTCTAGAGTAGACCCACAATTGGTAAACATTATTTGTTGCCAAAATCAAGAACTTTGATTGCTTATTCATTTGAAGACCAATTGAACTTTAAAATAAGAAAACCCTCTTAATATAGAAAGGAGACAAGTTAGAAGTAACTATTAAATTAATAACATTAATAGCAAGTTATCTCATTTTGTTTGAGTGAAATGAAATAGCCTAAGGGCAGATTTGCTTCATTGTCACTATCAGAGACATACCAGTGCATGCATTTTATTACCAATTATAAGGCTTAGGGGCCAGATCATTTATGACCCTAGAAACCACAAGAGTTCTGTTTGTCCATCAGCTTATCAAATAGATATATCAATAGATCAGTAAAATACTATGGTAACTACAATAGTAATAATACTTCAGTATCAGATGTGATACACTGAGATAAAGATATTGCCTTAGCTCTTTTGTATTTGAGACCGTTTCAATAAATAATAAAGAAGTATTTTTTACAGCTTTAAAGCTTTTTTTTACAATAGATAACTCAAAAAAAAGTTTATCAATTACAGAATAATGATTGCTTTAATATAGAATAGCTTAAATTCTTCCTTTGTCATGTTTAAATGCTACAATTTTCCATCGACCGGTATTGACCAATAATGACCAGTAATGACCAGTATTGACCGGTTTTAACCGGGTATTGACCGCCGGCCCGGTCAATACTCAATTGACCGGTCAATATGCCAACCCTGATTTACACACATCGGCAACGTTTTCAAGCCAAGGAAAATCAATTAGCCAAGACTCAACAAATTCTCGTTTCCGCTTGGCGTCGTATGTTTATCACATTCATACTTGGCTTTTCTCTTCTTTTCCGACGCCGAACTGATTTTATCATTGGTCTGATTAGCGTTATGGCTTGACGTTGAAGTGGTTTTATTATATAAAAATTGAATGCAGGTCCTTAGAACATGTATGCGGCCATTTGCAATGTACGAAAAGTGTTATCTAATGCGTAATTGGCTGTTGCTATACACATGTGTGCTGGTTTCTCTATTAAAATTGTTTTCTTATGCGTGATTGGCTGTTGCTATATATACTCGTGGACTTGTTTACTACATTAAATAATTATTATCGGAAAATAACCTACCTCCAGTTGAAAAAGTGTGCCAGTCCGCAGATCAATCATAAGCTATTTATATAAACTTTTGTTTTTGATTTTCGGAAAAGAGAGTAGTTTTGTTCTCGAAAAAAAATTACCACGGAAATTTAACTTGTCCCCGGACAAGTCAGCTTTCAAAAACTGCTTGTCCGGAAGGGGAAATTGACGACTCGTACAGCATATTTCAGAACCCCTGGGTCCTGTCAATAAAAATGGGGTCCCAATTTAACTAAGTGATATATTCTACTGGTTGGTGACCTTGTTTTGACATTTTTGCAGACAAAAAAGGGAATATTTAAATGCATGTCATTTGAGTTACAAGCAGCAAATGTATGCTAAATATGCTGGCTGTGTCAAAGTCAATTAGTTAAAAGTATAGTAATCGATTATAACATAAACAATAGCAGAGATTTAACACACACCTATAAAATTAAAGATTGTATTAATAACTATTTTAATATAGTTTAATCTTGCTTGCCAGATAATAAGCTATCGTAATCTCAGTAAGCTTTTCTTTCGAATCATAGGGACACAAATAGCTCACATTAACGTAATGTAATCTCAATTGGGGACTTTGCACCTAGCAACAGCATATGCGGTATAAAATGATTGGTCAATAGATCAACAAGCGAGACAACTTGAACATCCTTCTAGAAAATTACGTACTGCAGTTGTCTTTCAAAGTTTCTTGTTGAAATAATTTACAATAACCAATATGTCAAAATAATTGTGCATCCCATGGGACACAAATTAACAAATATGACTGGCATTTTATGCGAATTTGACGCAGAATATCGCGTCCCGTAAAACCCTTTACACACATCCCATGAACCTTTTAGGCTTGTCTCTAGACTGTTCTTCCTTTTTTTTTTATTCCATTACAGGAAACTTGGTATAGGTGGACTCAAAGCCACAGCAAACCTAACAATACCAGTACCCAGCATTGTTCTTGTTTTCATCATTTTTGGGAATAGCCTTTCCCTTTGGATTGGGAAATTTCAAGTTGTTTTGACTATTATTAGGAAGTTGTTGTTACTTTGCTTACTTATTCTTAAAAATTGAGATTAAAAGTGTTTTCAATATTTGTTTTATTTAAAAGATTTGTTTTTTTTTTGTATAATTCTTTTTATGGAAATCTTCAATAAGGAATTATAGGAAGTCATTTGGGAAATATATATTGGAAATGGGGCCAAATTTATGCCCCAAATAAAAAAAACAACACTTTATTAATGTATGTTTACCCAGGGTCCTTCCTTGATTTTAGTCAGAATATCAGCTGCAAAGGTCACTCTGAAGAGAGCTGACAATGTCACTTGGCCTTGATTTGGCTGAGTTGTCAAAACACCTTCGACAGGAGCGTCTCTTTGTCACATCGGAAAGGGATCAACTGCTGCAACTCTATGAGCAGGTTAGTAGTGTATATTTGCCAAGTTCTGGAAATCTGGGTTTAATGCATGTGCGTTGTGTGGTCCCAGTTTAGCCCAGGGTTGGCATAAAACCCAAGTTTTATAGTATTGACCGGCCCGGGGGGGGTAATACTGGGAAAACCCGGGTTTTACTGGGCAATAGTGGGCAATACTGGGTAATACAGATATTGCAATATTGTATAACTTGTAAGATAAAAATGAGTTTGTACATATTAAAAGAACATATCTATTAACAATTTTTTTAACTATTAGTTACATTATCAACTTCTAATTCATGTGAAAACATATTCATAATTCCTTCTCATGTTCATGAAAATGGAAATCTTTTTCTTTGTCTGTTTGGATGGGTATTACTTGGGTATCGAAGATATTACACAATTATACAACAGCACAACTTGCATAATGATAATAATGATTTTAAATTAGTACATAACAGAAAATAACGATTAATTTTAGCAATTCTATTCTATTATTTACACTGTTAACTTCTACTTCATGTGGATGCATAATAATAATTACTTTTTCTGCAAAAAGAGTACAATTCATTAGCCAGATTTTTTTCGAAAAAATCTCGGCTTATAGATTGATGTTGTCGGGCGGGCGGGGGGGGCGGGCGGGCGGGGTGGCGGCGTGCTCGAAAATGTTAAAGTTCTTATTTCATGGTATAACTTTGGTATGCTTGGACCTAGAGTCTTCAAACTTGACATGAAGGTTGGCCAGGATTAACAGATGACCACTGGTCATTTCAAGGTCATTCATTTGAAGGTCAAGGTCACTGTGACCTTCAATATAAAAAATGTTAAAGTTCTTATAACTTTGGTATGCTTGGACCTAGAGTCTTGAAACTTGACATGAAGGTTGGCCATAACTAGTTAGTAACCACTGGTCATTTCAAGGTCATTCATTTGAAGGTCAAGGTCACTGTGACCTTGAATGTAAAAATGTTAAAGTTCTTATTTCATGGTATAACTTTGGTATGCTTGGACCTAGAGTCTTCAAACTTGACATGAAGGTTGGCCAGGATTAACAGATGACCACTGGTCATTTCAAGGTCATTCATTTGAAGGTGAAGGTCACTGTGACCTTCAATATAAAAATGTTAAAGTTGTTATAACTTTGGTATGCTTGGACCTAGAGTCTTGAAACTTGACATGAAGGTTGGCCAGAACTAGTAAGTAACCACTGTACATTTCAAGGTCATTCATTTGAAGGTCAAGGTCACTGTGACCTTGAATGTAAAAATGTTAAAGTTGTTATAACTTTGGTATGCTTGTACCTAGAGTCTTCAAACTTGAAATAAAGATTGGCCAGTACTAGAAGATGACCACTGGTCATTTCAATGTCATTCATTTGAAGGTCAAGGTCACTGTGACCTTAAATGTTAAAATGTTAAAATTGTTATAACTTTGGTATGCTTGGACATAGAGTCTTCAAACTTGACATGAAGGTTTGCAAGCACACTTAGATGACCACTGGTCATTTCAAGGTCATTCATTCTAAGGTCAAGGTCACTGTGACCTTGAATGTAAAAATGTTAAAGTTCTTATAACTTTGGTAGGTAAAAATGTTAAAGTTCTTATTCCATGTTATAACTTTGGTATGCTTGTACCTAGAGTCTTCAAACTTGACATAAAGGTTGGCCAGTACTAGAAGATCACCACTGCTCATTTCAATGTCATTCATTTGAAGGTCAAGGTCACTGTGACCTTCAATGTTAAAATGTTAAAATTGTTATAACTTTGGTATGCTTGGACCTAGAATCTCAAACTTGACGTAAAGGTTTGCAAGCACACTTAGATGACCACTGGTCATTTCAAGGTCTTTCAAACTTTCCTAATTGTCAATTCAAGTTCATATTTGTGACCTTAAATGTTATTGTTGTTCATGTATATGCATGCATTCAAAACATAACACAAGGTTTGCTCATGCCTTGAAAAGTACTTACATTTCATTTTGACCTTTGAACAATATTTCAGTAATTTAAGTATTGCATTGACAAAAACACGAAAGGTACTTTCCTGTCATTTAAATAAAAAATCCGGCTTCAATGCGGTCATCTCCGACCGCGGAACTCTTGTTTTGTGTTTGTTTTGGATGGTTTGGATGGGCTTTACTGGGTAATAAAGATATTACACAATTATATAACTTATATAATTATTAGTCTCTTTAAAACATATCCATTCATTATTAATAATTAGATAGTATTTGTTACATTTTAACCAACTACATCATGTGGAAAGTTTGGAATCCTAGTAATACTTTCTTATTTTTACATAAATGAAATTCAATTGAATGGTCTTTATGGACAATACTGGGTATAACTTGGTATCTGTGTTTTATCTGATGTACATTTAATTAACTCACTTACATTATTTTTCTAAAAATATGATATGATATGTAACAGAATGGTATTTATGAAGGAAAAGGGAAATGGGTAGAGACATGGGGGATTATACATGTAATATATATTTGTGTTATCATTCAAATAATTAAGTTGATCTTATGTTGCATAAAGACTCAATAAAGTGTTTTAAATTATTGACACAGTTTTGTGTCTTCATTCAGGAACACGGTTTGTACAACTAACAGTAACACTGGGCCACTTAGATAAACATAAGACCTATTTGGGCCACATAAGGGCCCTATTAGGGCCAGACAAAGGCCCTCTAACTGTTTATTAGGGGCCATAAAAGGTACACAGACTTGTGCCAATAGGTGCCCTCCCATAAACTGTGAAAACATGCTTTGATTGCTACAGTAAGCGACAGATTCCTGTTAATTGTGTTTCAAAATTAAAAAGTATTTCTTCAATGATCCCTCATTATAAATTCTGACTTTAAAGTTTAATGATATTGTAATTAATAAAACAACAGTCACTTTGAAGTCTGCAGTAAAATTTTATATATCATACAGTGACAATATGTTACTTCTATTTCAATATTATTGCCAACAGCATTTGCTTACTCTTTTTTCTTTACAATAGAGGCTAGCAGAGAAGTAAGGATGATAAAAAAACAATTACAACTGCATGTTTAAAGAAGAAAAAATAGTATTGCCCACAGTGGGACTTTCAGAGTATTGCCCGGGGCGGGAAAACCCGGGTTTTCCCAGCGAGTTTTCCCGGGGGCGGGTTTTTCGTGCCAACCCTGGTTTAGCCTGAGCAGTCCTCACTAAGGGTGTCACGTTTACAGATTTTTCGAAACGTTTAAACAAAATTAAATAAACGAAAAGTTACCGTTTAAACGGTATCCCTATGTCCGTTTTAAAAAGCATCAGTACCATCGCATTTCCAACTTGAAAATTGTATTTTATTTCTGGAAGTAATATTCATTGCATATCCCATTCACGCAATGACGTCATATTAAAACTATAAAATATTGTAAAACAGACCATCCGTATCCCCACATGTGTATTCTTCGTTCTATACAGACAATAAAAAGAACGTCGAAAATAATGTAAAATCAATGAAAAATACTGTTTCCGAAATGACACTCCGAAACAAATGCACTTATTTTGCACATGAAATACAATGCGCATATCGTTTGACCACAGAAAATGAAAAACCAGTTAACTAGCAAAAATGTAGTCAATATATAATTTGGTTAAAATATTGCTTTTCAACAAGCCACCACAGTGATTTACTTGGCTAATCAATCACTTAAAATATTGCACTGTTTTGTTGCCAAGTTGTAAGATTTTCAGAAAGTAGTAAAGATTTTCCGTAAGTTTCCGTTCATGTCTGTGCCATCCGCTAACCAATCAGTAATAAATTATTGCCGAATTTGGTAGCATGGATTTACAGCAAGTACCCGGATTTCGCAGTTCGTCATCGATATACTTGGTACGGCTAGTCGGCTATGTTATTTGCAACCCAGTATTTATTATATTGAAATTGACTGTTGTTTACTGTTTTGGTAAACGTTTTTCAGCAAAACATGAAACGCGACCATTTAAACGTGACACCCTTAGTCCACACTGGCTTATCTGGGACAATACATTTGGCTTTTATGGAATATTTTGTTTTAAGGAAGTCCCTAAGTTCTAAACAAAAATCCAGTGTAGTCTGAAAGTGTATCCCTGATAAGCCTGTGCCAACTGCACAGGCTAATATGGGATGACATTTGATGCACGGACATTGCAAAAAGTTTTCATATGCTGCTTCTTTTTTAAGGTACATATTCACAGTTTGACAAAATGACAATTAAAAAAGCCTCATACCTTTTAAAAAAGTATATATGCATAATATTCAAGCAATCAAATTAACAAATCTGACTAGGAAAAAGTTAACACTATGAGTTTGACCATGTTTATATATTATCAAAGCAGTTAAACAATAAAGATTTTGTAACGCTTTTCATTGATGATTTAGATTTTTTCTGTAATTGGCAGAGCGTAAAGCTTTCTTTAATTTTTTACCACTTTAATGATTTTGTATTAGCGGGTTAGCTTTTTTAATTCACCTTTTCCATTGATTTATAATTATTTAAGACATAATATTAATAAAATATTTAGTTTTTGTTAGTAAATCCATTTAACAACATATATAAAAAATACACAGATCTGTTAACAAGCCTCAAAATCCCTCGTCAAACAAAAATTATATGGATTTTTAAAAGGTATCAATGCTAATTGAAGAAAATGACATTCGTTTTACTAAAAACTATTTCATTTCACTTAAAAATATTATACTGTTACAGTCTACCTGTATAACTATGCCATTTAAAATGCTAATACACATTGATGTTTTTCTGTGCAATTGAATCACAATCTTTTATATTTCCTGCTTAGAAGCAATGTGAAAATGGCTGTATGCAATCAGCATAAAACCAGAACAGCCTGCAAGTTCAGGTTTTGTGCTGTTTGCTGCTCATTAGTATGTTACGGTTGGACATGAAGCCTTTCAAATTTTAATCTATGTCTGATGAAAGGTCTTACATTTTACTTGATTTTCTAAGGGAATATCTGAGTGGTAAAGGGTTAACCCTTTGCATGCTGGGTAATTTGTCTTCTGCTAAAATGTCGTCTGCTGAATTTCTAAAAATAGCATTTTCTTCGATTTTTTTCAAAGAATACTATCAGAATAGCAAACAGTTTGGATCCTGATGAGACGCCACGTTCTGGGGCGTCTCATCTGGATCCAAACTGTTTGCAAAGGCCTTCAAAAAATCGGTTCCCGCACTGAAAGGGTTAATAAAACAAAATTATTTACAGGTAAAGAACTCTGGGGAGCAATTATTCCACCAGTCATGGATCGGTCAGCAGCAGAAAGTGGTTCTAGACCAGTTGATCAGCGCCAGTACCCAGGTGATGCCAGCAGAGTGCTGCACACTGACCAACCAGCTGGAGGCAACAGTATTCGAGGATGGCTACAAACAGCTGAGTTACCACGCCAGCAAGTACGGCGAATTTCTCAAGTTTTTACTGGACAACCCGAGTTTTGTCGGTCAGATTTTGGCCGCCGCTGATCAGAACAATGTGGCAAGCGTTGGCGATGTGATAAAGACCCTGATTCATTCGGTCTATGCAAATTGTATACTGCAGGAGGATGAGATTTCGATGTTGTACGTTTTGAAGAGCCTGCTGGAACTTCAACTGTCCCCGTGTGAAAACCCCAGACGAATGCTCAGTCGCGGCTCGTGCGCATTTAGCATGGCTTTCAAACAGTTGTTTGATATGGTGTTTTCTTCCAAACTCTTTCTCACTGCTGCGCTGCATGATCCAGTTATGAGACTCTTAATGGAGGACGAGTGGTTCTATGACATCGATCCCGGAAAGGCCCTGGTGCGGTTCCCACCAAGCGAAAGGCTGCGGAGGTTTGGTGAGCCGGGTACCGAGCAGTATAAAGACAAACTCGCAAAGTACAGGATCACCATCGTTGATAAGCTGGTCCTGATGGCCAACCGCTTCATCACATCGATCAAGAACAACATGCACTGCTTTCCTCCTGGCCTTGGCTGGCTGGTCTCTCAGGTATTGTTTCATTTTCTGTATTAAGTTATTAAACATTCGTTTGTCTGAATGTAACCATTCCTCATCCAATTTTGCCACTTTCCAAGTTATGCCATGGTGAAGTGGATATGGTGTCCACTTAGTGACCAGGAAGTAACTCATTCAATTTCCTTTGTGGGAGCTATCTTTGAATCTCCCTCAAAGACTGATTCTACCCAGAAAACAGATTCAAGGGCATTTCAATAAGCTTTCCATGCTTTAAATCTAAAATATATAGGTTTGAACAAAACTAATTTCACACATATGTACCAATGTGAAGATAAAATAAAATGTAAAAATACAACAAAGACATAAGAAAATCCAAAATAATACGACACTTTTAGATTTCATTTTCATTTTGTAACTTTCAAAATTCAATGTGGAGTAATTTATACAATTGAAATTAAAGAATAAGTTGGTTTCATATCATGTTTTACATCCCTATGTTATTCTGATGTTAGTGATAGTGATATGATTTTTCTGATAGCAAATTTACTGTAAACACTCGTGTTAAAAGACAAAAGTATGTGTTTTATAAACAAAATAATGAAATGTAAAAGACATCCTTGTATTAGATCTTATGTTTATTCCCTAATCAGTAGTGTTTTGTTTTGTCATCAGGTGTTAAAATAATAAAGATAGTGCAAAATGTTATGGAACCATTTCTTGTATTCAGTTATACCGAATGCTTGTGGAGACAATGTATGTGAAAATGGGAGAGGTAAGGGCAGTCTGTACCGACCTAGTGTCTGCAATGTTTTTATAATGGCTAACAAATATTAGATGTGCTCTGATAAAATGGGGCTGAATACGTGTGGGTAAAGTGTTGTCCAAGATAAGCCTGTGCAGTCCTCACAGGCTTACCAGCATTGACACTTTCTGCTTTTCTGGAATTTTTCGTTTATTAAGGAGGTTCATTCAATTAGCCCTGTCTTAGATTGCAGCTTGTATCCTTTCACTTGTGTTCCCTATTTTTTCAGGTATATCAGATGCTCGTGAAGACAGGGCGGGTAGAGATGGACGAAGTGAGGGCTGTGTGTGCTGACCTGGTGTTTGCACAGTTCATCTGCCCCGCCGTATGTGACCCGGAACCCCATGGCATCACCACAGATGTCCCTATTAGGTAGGTAACACAGTGTTTTCTTTCACAATTTTGGTCAGGGCCCTATGGATTGAGAAAAATTGTGTCGCTTTGACATTTATTGAAAAATAAATTTTTTTTGCTTATAATACTTCAAAAATTTAGAATAAAAGTGTTTTCAATATTTTATTAGTACCCTACCCGTGAAACCAGAGTGGACTTAAGAATTGCGCTCGGTGTGTCTGTGAGTCTGTCACACTTTTCTGGATCCTGCGATAACTTTAAAAGTTCTTCATATTTTTTCATGAAACTTGAAACATGGACATGTGGCAATATGGAGATTATGCATGTCATTTCATTGTGTTCCTACGTCAAGAATTCTGGTTGCTATGGCAACAAATATATATATAAAAAATCTGAAAATGCTGGCGTTTCACCGGTAAGGGACTTTAATTGCTTGGCAATAGTCTTTTTTCACTAAGGTTCAACATTCAGAGCTGGATAGGGAAAAGAAGATTATATTGCAATTTTATTGAAAAAAATATATACTTTGTGTAATTTGGAATGTCGCTGAATTCTGACACAAGATAACAAAAGCAATTTTGTGCACATCTGTAATAGTTGTTTGATGCTGCTAACACAATAAATCAAGGCATACAAAGTTACTGTTCATGTTAAAAAAAAGAATCAAGTATCACAGATACCATTTGGTAATTGGTCTAAAAGGCTGTTTTCAGGTACGGAAAAAAAATCGCTAGTCTAAAAAGAATCTTAATTTTCAATATGTATAGCATACTTTATTCCATATGCACACGCATTAAGCCCATTTCCTCAGAGCATGTCTCTCAGAACTAGTCTGTGTTCCAGTCACATAGCGCGGCACAACCTGATACAGATGGCCCAGATACTGCAGGTGCTGGCAATATCTCAGTGGGAGAAAATAGACAGCAGGGTGATGGACCTCTATGGAAAGTTTGAAAAGGTAACTGGACAGATTATCATTGTTACAGATTGTAGTCATATAGATCAGAAGGGGCCAAGCAGCCATAGGTGCCTAAAATTTGTGCTGGGTCCCTTAATTTTCTAAGAAACTAAGAAAACTCTATTTTTGATGTATCATAAATTCATTAAAGTAACCAGAATAAAAGTCTACACAAATAAATGCATGCAATAAAAACATAATTTTCATGATTTTAAATTTTAATTTGAAATTTCATTACACACATAGTTAAAAGAAAACTAAGCATGAAAAGTGTTTGGTATAAAAAGCTTCCTTACTTGTTCATAATGATTTGCAGTTGCGTGGATTACACTGTATTGCATATAATAAAATTGCATTGATGCAACAGCTCTCTATAAGGTTAAAACATATCGTCTTAACCAAAAATAAATAATTATAATCAAATGAGCCTTGTTCTGGCAAAACTTAGTTGAATGCATGGGCATAAAGTAACATCTCAGGGCATAAAGTAACATCCCATATTAGCCCAGTTGAAGGCATGGGCATAAAGTAACATCCCATATTAGCCCAGTTGAATGCATGGGCATAAAGTAACATCCCATATTAGCCCAGTTGAAGGCATGGGCATAAAGTAACATCCCATATTAGCCCAGTTGAATGCATGGGCATAAAGTAACATCCCATATTAGCCCAGTTGAATGCATGGGCATAAAGTAACATCCCATATTAGCCCAGTTGATTGCATGAGCATAAAGTAACATCCCATATTAGCCCAGTTGATTGCATGAGCATAAAGTAACATCCCATATTAGCCCAGTTGATTGCATGGGCATAAAGTAACATCCCATATTAGCCCAGTTGAAGGCATGGGCATAAAGTAACATCCCATATTAGCCCAGTTTAATGCATGGGCATAAAGTAACATCCCATTTTAGCCTGTGCAGTCTTTAAGACTAATCTTGGACAACACTTTCTTTCTAGACTTGATGTTTGGTTAGAAGAGACTTCCTTTAAGCGAAAAAAGTCTTAAAATGCGGAAATTGTTGTCCCAGATATGACTTATGAACTGCACAGGCTTATCTGTGATAAAACTAACGCACATGCGTTTAGACCTGTTGTCCAAAAACCAGGCTAATATGCTCATTATAGGGCTGCATGTCCACCCTGCTGGACTCCCTGCTGGATGGCATTGGAGTGGAGCTTCCAACAGCGCCCTCTACCCAGCAGACATGTCTCACAAGAACTGCAACTCTCATCCCTAACTCCAGGCTAAACCAGCTGGTGAGTTACCTCCCTTGACTTTTAGAAAGTTATACAGCTTGAATTCAGCAAAGTGTTTTTTAACACAGCATTTAACACTCTAGTCTCATTTGCATAATTATACCCTTGCATATACAGCGATTGTGTATGCCCCCGGTAGGGTGGCATATAGCAGTTGAATTGTCCGTCAGTCTGTGCGTCCGTCCGAAAACTTAAACATTGGACATCACTTTTGCAATATTGAAGATAGCAACTTGATATTTGGCATGAATGGGTATCTGATGAAGCTGCACATTTTGAGTGGTGAAAGGTCAAGGTCATCCTTCAAGGTCAAAAGTCAAAAAATACAATCCAAGGGAAGTAATAAGCTTAAAAAGGGAGATGATTTCTAAGCCTGCCAAATGATATATTGAAATTTTATTTCAAAGCGGCGCTATAGAGGGCATTGTGTTTCTGACAAACACATCTCTTGTTTTTTACCCAAATGGGAAAAGTACCTGTACATGCCCAATTAGGAAAAATTTGTGCGAAAAAGGACTGATATTTGGAAAAAAATGTGCTCCAAAATACTTTGAAATTGATAATTAAGTTCTGTAAAGTTGTTAATATTATTTTTATTAGGTTCAAGTCATAGAGCTGCATAGGGACAAACCAAATGTTGCATTTTATTAAAAAATATTCTTTTTTATTTTAAACCTTCAATTTGGAACTTTTTTAACAGCAATCGGAAATTGGTGAGCTTTTGTGACAGGTCTTTGTCCGTCGTATGTCAGTCTGTCTGTCCGTTAACATTTGCTTGTAAGCACTCTAGAGTCCACATCTTCATGAAACTTGGTCAGAAGCTTTGTCCCAATGAAATCTCGGCCAAGTTCGAAACTGGGTTGTGCCGGGTCAAAAACTAGGTCACTAGGTCATAAAAAAAGAAAAAACTTGTAAACACTGAAGAAGTCACATTTCATGCCCAATCTTCATGTAACTTTGTCAAAATGTTTTTCTTAATGATATCTTGGTTGAGTTCAAAAGTGGTTCCGATCTTTTAAAAAACATGGTCACCAGTGGGCGGGGCAGTTTTCCTTATTTGGCTATAGAGAAACCTTGTTAACAATCTATAAGTCACAATTTTTGCCCAATCATCATGAAAGTTGGTCAAAACATTGGTTCAATTGATGTCTCGGACAAGTTCGAAAATGGTAGAGATCAGTGAAAAAACATGGCCGCCAGTGGGCGGGCATTTTTCTCTATATGTATATAGTGGCATTTTTACCTATTTGGCTATAGAGAAACCTAGTAAACACTCTAGAAGTAACAATTTTTGCCCAATCATCACGAAAGTTGGTTAAAACATCGGTTTTATTGATATCTCGGACGAGTTTGAAAATGGTCGGGATCAGTGAAAAAAAACATTGCTGCCAGTGGGCGGGGCATTTTTAGCTCATCTATTTTTTGAAAAAAAATTATGAGCTATTGTCATCACCTTGGCGTCGGCGTTGGCGTCCGGTTAAGTTTTGCGTTTAGGTCCACTTTTCTCAGAAAGTATCAATGCTATTGCATTCAAACTTGGTACACTTACTTACTATCATGAGAGGACTGGGCAGGCAAAGTTAGATAACTCTGGCGTGCAATTTGACAGAATTATGTGCCCTTTTTATACTTAGAAAATTGAAAATTTTGGTTAAGTTTTGCGTTTAGGTCCACTTTTCTCAGAAAGCATCAATGCTATTGCATTCAAACTTGGTACACTTACTTAGAAAATTGAAAATTTTGGTTAAGTTTTGTGTTTAGGTCCATTTTATTCCGTAAGTATCAAAGCTATTGCTTTCATACTTGCAACACTTATTAACTATCATGAGGGGACTGTGCAGGCAAAGTAATGTAACTCTGACTGGCATTTTGACAGAATTATGGGCCCTTTTTATACTTAGAAAATTGAAAATTTGGTTCAGTTTTGTGTTTAGGTCCACTTTATTCCTACAGTATCAAAGCTATTGCTTTCATACTTGCAACACTTATTAACTATCATAAGGGGACTGTGCAGGCAAAGTTATGTAACTCTCATTGGCATTTGGACGGAATTATGGGCCCTTTATACTTAGAAAATTGAAAATTTGGTTAAGTTTTGTGTTTTGGTCCACTTTACCCCTAAAGTATCATAGATATTGCTTTCATACTTGGAACACTCGCAAACTATCATAAGGGTACAGTAAAAGGACAAGTTGCATAACTCTGGTTGTCATTTTTACGTAATTATGGCCCTTTTTTGACTAAGTAACTTTGAATATATGGTTAAATTTTGCGTTTCGATCCACTTTACTTCTTACTATCAAGGCTATTGCTTTCAAACTTCAAATACTTTCATGCTATCATGAGGTTACTGTACCTGGCAAGTTGAATTTTACCTTCACCTTTGAATGACCTTGACTCAAGGTCAAATTATTAAATTTTGCTAAAATTGCCATAACTTCTTTATTTATGATTAGATTTGATTAGACAAAACTACTCTTACCTGACATACCACAATAGACTTCACCCAAACCATCCCCCGTGCCCTCCCCCCGAATCCCTCCCCCCTATTTTTTTTTTTTTAAGATCATCTCACAAATGACCACCACACCCTCACACTATACCCCACCCCCCACCCCCCCAAATTTCTTTTTGTTTTTAAACGGTTAAAAAACACAAATATTTATTTTTATTATTTTATGTTTGAAATACCGTCCAACCATCGCACCCAAGAATCCCCCCCATCCCTCCCCTCCCCCCACCCGAATTCCCCCCCCCCCCTAAATGTTTTTTTTTTTTTTAAGATCATCTCACAAATGACCACCACACCCTCACACTATACCCCCCCCCCCCACCCCACCCCCCCAAATTTCTTGTTTTTTTGAAACGGTTAAAAAACACAAATATGTATTTTTATTATTTTATGTTTGAAATACCGTCCAACCATCGCACCCAAGAATCCACCCACCCACCCCCAATTTTATTTTTTTTCCTTGTTTTTCGCATTTTTGGAAAATAATGTAAAAATGTCCACACCCCCACACTATACACCCCTCTTCACTCCACCCCTCCCTCCTATGTGATTGAAAATAAGAGTCCCTTCACCTTTAAAAAGAAAATAGATGAGCGGTCTGCACCTGCAAGGCGGTGCTCTTGTTCTCTATATGTATATATTGAAAACATGTGAATGCAGTAGAAGTCACATTTTTGGCACAATTTTCATGAAATTTGCTCAGAACATTTGTTTCCTTGATACGAGAGTTGAGTAAAAAAAATGGTTCTGGTCAGTTGAATAACAAGGCTGCTGGGAGGGGGCAGTTTTCTCATTATGCCCCCCCCCCCTTTCGAAGAAGAGGGGGTATATTGTTTTGCTCATGTCAGTCCGTCCGTCCACCAGATGGTTTCCGGATGATAATTCAAAGAGGGCTTATGCCAAGGATCATGACACTTCATAGGTACACTGATCATGACTCGCAGATGACCCCTATTGATTTTCAGGTCACTAGGTCAAAAGTCAAGGTCACGATGACCGGAAAAAGTAAAATGGTTTCCGGATGATTACTCAAGAACACTAATGCCTAGGATCATGAAACATCATAGATACATTGATCATGACTCGCAGATGACCCCTATTGATTATCAGGTCACTAGGTCAAAGGTCAAGGTCACAGTGCCAAAAAACGTAGTCACACAATGGCTGTCAAGGTCACGGTGACTCGCAGATGAACCCTATTGATTTCAGGTAACTAGGTCAAAGGTCAAGGTCACGGTGACCCAAAGCAGTAAACTTTGGAAGAAGAGGGGGTATATTGTTTTGCTCATGTCGGTCTGTCCGTCCACCAGATGGTTTCTGGATGATAACTCAAGAATCCTTATGCCTAGGATCATGAAACATCATAGATACATTGATCATGACTTGCAGATAACCCCTATTGACTTTCAGGTCACTAGGTCAAAGGTCAAGTTCACGATGACCCGAAATAGTAAAATGGTTTCCAGATGATAGCTCAAGAACGCTTAGGCCTAGGATCATGAAAATTCATAGGTACATTGATCATAACTGGTAGATGACCCCTTTTGATTTTCAGGTCACTAGGTCAAAGGTCACGATGACCCGAAACAGTAAAATGGTTCCAGATGATAACTCAAGAACCCTTAGGCTTAGGATCATGAAACTTCATAGGTACATTGATCATGACTTGTAGATGACCCCTATTGATTTTCAGGTCACTAGGTCAAAGGTCAAGGTCACGGTGACCGGAAATAGTAAAATGGTTTCCAGATGATAACTCAATAACGCCTATGCCTAGGATCATGAAACTTCATAGGTACATTGATCATGACTCAAAGATGACCCTATTGATTTTCAAGTCACTAGGTCAAAGGTCAAGGTCACGGTGACCTGAAATAGTAAAATGGTTTCCAAATGATAACTCAAGAACGCTTAGGCTTAGGATCATGAAACTTCATAGGTACATTGATCATGACTTGTAGATGACCCCTATTGAATATCAGGTCACTAGGTCAAAGGTCAAGATCACAGTGCCAAAAAACGTTGTCACACAATGGCTGTCAAGGTCACGGTTACTCACAGATGACCCCTATCGATTTTCAGGTAACTAGGTCATAGGTCAAGGTCACGGTGACCCAAAGCAGTAAACTTTCGAAGAAGATGGGGTATATTGTTTTGCTCATGTCGGTCCGTCCGTCAACCAGATGGTTTCCATGTGATAACTCAAGAACGCTTATGCCTAGGATCATGAAACATCATAGATACATTGATCATGACTCGCAGATAACCCCTATTGATTTTCAGGTCACTAGGTCAAAGGTCAAGGTCACGATGTCCCGAAATAGTAAAATGGTTTTCAGATGATAGCTCAAGAACGCTTAGGCCTAGGATCATGAAACTTCATAGGTACATGGATCATAACTCGTAGATGACCCCTTTTGATTTTCAGGTCACTAGGTCAAAGGTCACGATGACCCGAAATAGTAAAATGGTTTCCGGATGATAACTCAAGAACGCTTAGGCTTAGGATCATGATCATAGGTACATTGATCATGACTTGTAGATGACGACTATTGATTTTCAGGTCACTAGGTCAAAGGTCAAGGTCACGGTGACCGGAAATAGTAAAATGGTTTCCAGATGATAACTCAAGAACGCTTATGCCTAGGATCATGAAACTTCATAGGTACATTGATCATGACTCGAAGATGACCCCTATTGATTTTCAGGTCACTAGGTCAAAGGTCAAGGTCACGGTGACCTGAAATAGTAAAATGGTTTCTGGATGATAACTCAATAACGCTTATACCTAGGATCAAGAAACTTCATAGGTACAATGATCATGACTGGCAGATGACCCCTATTGATTTTCAGGTCACTAGGTCAAAGGTCAAGGTCACGGTGACCTGAAATAGTAAAATGGTTTCTGGATGATAACTCAAGAATGCTTATGCCTAGGTTCATGACACTTCATAGGTATATTGATCATGACTTGCAGATGACCCCTATTGATTATAAGGTCACTAGGTCAAAGGTCAAGGTCACAGTGCCAAAAAACGAAGTCACACAATGGCTGTCAAGGTCACGGTGACTCTACTTAGAAAAATGGTTTCCGGATGATAACTCAAGAATGCATACGCCTAGGATCATGAAACTTCATAGGTACATTGATCATGACTCGCAGATGAAATAATGATGAAACTTGACCAGGATGTTTGTCTGGACAATATCTAGGTCAAGTTTGACATTTGGTAAAGATTGATTGAACCGAATCCTCTCAGGTGAGCGAACTAGAGCCTCTTGGCCCTTTTGTTTCCCAATTGGGAAAGTGTCATTTTTCCGTACTTTATCAAAAAGGAACATAATCCCCTGATACAAAGCTTGACTGCGAAAAGATTGGAGTCAATTTGTTGATGGGATAGTCTGTCTGACGGTCCGTCTATGTAAATTGTTATCAAATGCTTACCGGTAGTTATGTGCCCTTGAATGAAGTCATGTTCATCATGACAGCCAAGGCTGTGACAAATAAGTTAAGGGTGTTATAGTCACATTTGTGACAAATCTCTAGTTTTCTTGGGCTTACTTGTGATATTTCTTCAATTCACTGTTACCAATGTTGATATATTGGAGCCCAGCCTATGGATAACATCTCTCTCAATCCACTACAGGTGACTTTCCTAAGCTCTCTAGATTACATCTCTCTCATTCCACTACAGGTGACGTTCCTAAGCCCTATAGATTACATCTCTCTCATTCCACTACAGGTGTTGTTCCTAAGCCCTATAGATTACATCTCTCTTATTCCACTACAGGTGACGTTCCTACGCAGTGCCCAGCCCTATAGATTACATCTCTCTCATTCCACTACAGGTGACGTTCTTAAGCTCTCTAGATTACATCTCTCATTCCACTACAGGTGACGTTCCTACGCAGTGCCCAGCCCTATAGATAACATCTCTCTTATTCCACTAAAGGTGACGCTCCTACGCAGTGCCCAGCTCTATAGATAACATCTCTCTTATTCCACCACAGGTGACGTTCCTACGCAATGCCCAGCCCTATAGATTACATCTCTCTCATTCCACTACAGGTGATGTTCCTATGCAGTGCCCAGCCCTATAGATTACATTTCTCTTATTCCACTACAGGTGATGTTCCTAAGCAGTGCCCAGCCCTATAGATTACATCTCTCTCATTCATCTACAGGTGAAGTTCCTACGCAGTGCCCAGCCCTATAGATTACATCTCTCTCATTCCACTACAGGTGACGTTCCTAAGCCCTAGGATAACATCTCTCTCATTCCACTACAGGTGAGTTTCCTACGCAGTGCCCAGCCCTATAGATAACATCTCTCTCATTCCACTACAGGTGACGTTCCTACGCAGTGCCCAGCCCTATAGATTACATCTCTCTCATTCCACTACAGGTGACGTTCCTACGCAGTGCCAAGCCCTATAGATTACATCTCTCTCATTCCACTACAGGTGACGTTCCTACGCAGTGCCCTGCCCAGCGTTGAAGACAGCCCCGAGAGGAAGGTGCTGGAGGAACTGCTGTCAGGGATGGGCCCCGTGACCCCCAGTCCCTCCCTGGGGCATTTAAATGTTCAGGCCACACCCCCTGACACACCCACCACAGCAAAAAAATTAAAAGGTGATATAATATTTTGATTGTGGGGGAGAGGGAGGGGGGTTGGAGCTCATATTCTTTGAAGCATCATGATATCATTTTCCATAATTTATATACCTCCACATTGGGTACCTTTTCATGACTCCTGGGGGAAAATTTATTGTTCAAGTCATGCCCCTTTAAAAAATTAGAAAGTGGATTGAATTGTTTTTGTCACATAACCTGTGAAGCTAAACTGCTTATATGATTATCATAAAAAAAATATGTATACCATGCATTGGCTGCCAAGGCCTTCCTGGTGCAGATTTATGTTCCCAGCATGCACCCTTACAGGCTGACACACCAAATACACTGAACAATTAAAAAAATGAAATTAATTTAAAGTCACATATAGTTAAAAGAATTTAACATAATCATAATTTGTATACCACCACTTTGTGTCCCCATGACACTTATTGGATACCTCCATGGGGCAGTTTTATGTTCAGAAATTGCCCATCTTACAACCCCACTAGATTGAAAAAAATCAGAAATTGCAAATAAGAATGGCTGCATATCCTGAAGCACCAACTATAGTGACCCGAAGATGATAATCATCATTTTATTGGTTATCTTATTTTTACACCCCCACTTAGTGACATAAATCTTTTCTTTCTTTTCTTGCCAGAGTATATACATGGTGCATACAGTCACCACACATGCGTTCCAAAGATCAAAGGGGCACTTGAATGAAGGATGTTATTAATGCTTGGATGAAGTTTTGTTTTGTTTTGGAAATATAATTGCCTTTGGTCAACCTTTGCATTAATCCCTTCTATTTTACTAACAAAGAAAACTAGTTATTTTATTTTTGCCATAGCAAATCTGGCAGTGAAATACTTACACATTTAAAACATGCAAAAAGATATGAATTTTGTATATTCTTTTTCTTGGTACCTTCATTTTTAGCTCATCTATTTTTTGAAAAAAAAATATGAGCTATTGTCATAACCTTGGCGTCTGCGTCGGCGTTGGTGTCCGGTTAAGTTTTGCGTTTAGGTCCACTTTTCTCAGAAAGCATCAATGCTATTGCATTCAAACTTGGTACACTTACTTACTATCATGAGGGGACTGGGCAGGCAAAGTTAGATAACTCTGGCGTGCATTTTGACAGAATTGACCAGTCGCCAACTCCGCCCACATTTTGTCGATCAGCCAATCAGATATCGATTTTCACACACCCCTCAGCAACTAAAGTAAAAACAACAAAAAGGTGATTTCAACGCGGCTTAGCCAGCTTAAAGCGACTTCAAGTGTAAAATGTACGGCTTATAATACAACAACAACATTTCTAAAACAACATATATTGATACGGGGAGAAATGTGAAAATTGCAATTAAAAAATAAGGGCCGTCTTGTTATACATAAGCAAATGCATAATATGCTAAATGTATTCAATTTGAATGTTCGTGAACAGCACCGTAATACCAACATTTCATTTTTGATAGTGAAATGTAACAGGTTCGCATTAAACATAAATGAAATAAAATGCATATTAGACTATCTGTTAATGAAACCACGAAATTAGGCCTGTATTAAATTATGGTTACAATCAAAATTTAATTTATATCCAAATAAAAAAAATCGGTGTCTTTTAAAAAATAATTCAATAAAACAAAGATCTAAACATTTTTAATAAACAAAAAAAACATCATGATATGGATATGTCATTTGCATTTAATAAAAATATTTCCAAAATTATATATGAATAGCCACCGGGTTCACTGTCAGACGGTTGAATACAAGTTCAAAATCAATATGAAATAAATGCTCATTTTTACAACGGATTTTTCATCACCTCCCTATATAATATGTATAAGAAACGTTTCTGATAGTCAGTCTGCCGTTAACTCATTTATTTTGATTACGCCATTTCTCTCTAAAGTTTTTATGATTGTATTAACGTTTTACAAAGCAGTTTAGGTTAGTGTGCGGCTTTAATAATTTATTTTATAGAAAATAGCATAATACATCATTACAAATATAGAATTTCCCTCACGTAATCCGCTATAATTGCGATCTGCTTGTCGGAGTTTTCTTATCACTAGACCACGTGACTATGTGGGCGGAGCGATCGATAATTTGGCGACTGGTCAATTATGTGCCCTTTTTATACTTAGAAAATTGAAAATTTTGGCTAAGTTTTGTGTTTAGGTCCATTTTATTCCTTAAGTATCAAAGCTATTGCTTTCATACTTGCAACACTTACTAACTATCATAAGGGGACTGTGCAGGCAAAGTAATGTAACTCTGACTGGCATTTTGACAGAATTATGTGCCCTTTTTATACTTAGACAATTGAAAATTTGGTTAAGTTTTGTGTTTAGGTCCACTTTATTCCTACAGTATCAAAGCTATTGCTTTCATACTTTCTGTTAAGTTTTGTGTTTTGGTCCACTTTACCCCTAAACTATCATAGATATTGCTTTCATACTTGGAACACTCGCAAACTATCATAAGGGTACAGTAAAAGGACAAGTTGCATAACTCTGGTTGTCATTTTTACGTAATTATGGCCCTTTTTTGACTTAGTAACTTTGAATATACAGTCAAACCTGAATTCAGCGGTCAGTCAAGGGAAATGATCAAAGTGACCGTTGTCCACAGGTGACCGTTGAATTCGGATCACAATTTTAAGAAGGTTGGTCAGTTTGTAGTATTACTACGTCGTTACCCCACCCAGTCGTTTGCATACAGTGTAAAACAAATGCTCATTGCATTAACAAAGCATAATAACAGCATTAACTTACGCGTGTACATTGAATAATAGAGAATAATATCTTTTAGACTGATTTAATTTCATAATGTTAAATTAAACAATGACTTTATCAACGCTGGTATAATTGTTTTCTCATGCATCTCATGGATTCAGTAAATAAAGCTTGTCACGTTCCGTTGATGTCACGTCCGTAAAAGTCTAAAAGGCGGATTCGGTGTCATAAACCGATAGTACGGTGCAATTGTACCGTTCTAATTCAAAGAAATAGCGGTCATTTAATTTAGCGATAATTACTTTCAACAAGTCATAAACTCTGATAAATTTTCTTTAGAAGATACACCCACAACTATCCCCGGAAAAGAAACCTTCTCAACACCTTATAATTTGTTTACTCGCAGCGGGCCGCTTTTATAATATCATAGACAATTACCGCTTTCAGACGCTTTAAATGTTGCAAATCAGTCCATATTTTGCCATTAAAGCTGATCACGAATCTTCTTATCGCTTTCTTATCCAAACACTCGCCAGCTTAATGTTGTTTTAACACTTAATCAGCGATACAGATCAATTGACTTTGTCACGCGCTAATGCGTTATGCATGCAGACGATAATTGCTATTAATACACATTGTTATTGTTAATGTCACCTGTTTAAAGTGATATTATGGGCATCTAACAGTTTATAGCTGGCTATCGCAACCGTTGATTATTTTTGGTATTTTCACTACATATACAATGTACACTTATATTTGTTAATTCAGTATCAACATACTAAAACACTATCCCGGAGAGAGAAAAAAATGCATTTGAATATCAACCGTCTTTTCGTTAAACAACTGATCATGCATGTACGATGTGAACCTAAATTTAGTTTTAGTGCAGATTCGTTCATACGACACAAAGACACAATTTTGTTTTACTGATCATTTCGGCTTAGAGGAGTGGGTTAGTCATGTAAAATAACGAATATAAAATATATTTTTAATAAACAACTGGTAGCAAAATGAGTTGCAGACGATTGGTCTTTTAAAGCAATCAAAATGAAAATTCAATAATAATGGTGAAACAATTTTACATACCGGTCATGGATGCACAAATGGTTTGTTTACTCGCAGCGGGCCGCTTTTATAATATCAAAGACAATTACCGCTATCAGACGCTTTTACCGCAAAATAGACGGACACATGATGTGCTGGGTTTTTAATTTTCGCGACTCGAGACGACTGACGCGTGACCGTTGATTTCAGGTCAAACATGAATTTCGGAGTGGAATGTAGTGGCCGTTGGCCGTTATGGACAGGTGGCCGTTGAATTCAAGTGTAATATAGAGTGTTTTTCGTTAGGGGGATTCCTGACTGACCGTTGTCTGCAGGTGACCGGTAAATTCAGGTGGCCGTTAGGTCAGTTTCGACTGTATGGTTAAATTTTGTGTTTCAATCCACTTTACTTCTAAAGTATCGAGGCTATTGCTTTCAAACTTCAAATACTTTCATGCTATCATGAGGTTACTGTACCTGGCAAGTTGAATTTTACCCCCCCAAATTCCCCCCTCCCCCCAATTTTTTTTTTTTTTAAGATCATCTCACAAATGACCACCACACCCTCACACTATACTATACCCCCCCCCAATTACCCCCCCCCCTTTTTTTTTTTTTTTTTTTTTAAGATCATCTCACAAATGACCACCACACCCTCACACTATACTATACCCCCCTCCCCCCCCCCCCGAACCCCCCCCCTACCTAATTTTTTTATTATTTTTTTTTTGATCATCTCACAAATGACCACCACACCCTGACACTATACTATACCCACCCCACCCCCCCCCCCCAATTTTTTTTTTTTTAAACGGTTAAAAAACACAAATATTTATTTTTATTATTTTATGTTTTAAATACCGTGCTACCATCGCTGCCAAGAATCCCCCCCCCCCACCCCCTGGAATTCCCCCCCCCCCCTAATTTTTTTTATATTTTTATATTTTATTTTTAAGATCATCTCACAAATGACCACCACACCCTCACACTATACTATACCCCCCCCCCACCCCACCCCCCCAATTTTTAACCAGGTTTTCCGAAGGAAAAAACTGGTTATTAGATTGGCGAATGCGGGCGGGCTGGCTGGCTGGCTGGCTGGCTGGCGGGCTGGCGGAATAAGCTTGTCCGGGCCATAACTATGTCGTTCATTGTCAGATTTTAAAATCATTTGGCACATTTGTTCACCATCATTGGACGGTGTGTCGCGCGAAATAATTACGTCGATATCTCCAAGGTCAAGGTCACACTTTGAGTTCAAAGGTCAAAAATGGCCATAAATGAGCTTGTCCGAGCCATAACTATGTCGTTCATCGTCAGATTTTAAAATCATTTGGCACATTTGTTCACCATCATTGGACGGTGTGTCGCGCGAAATAATTACGTCGATATCTCCAAGGTCAAAGTCACACTTTGAGTTCAAAGGTCAAATATGGCCATAAATGAGCTTGTCCTGGCCATAACTATGTCATTCATTGTGAGATTTTAAAATCATTTGGCACATTTGTTCACCATCATGGGACGGTGTGTCCCACGAAAGAATCACGTCAATATCTCCAATGTCAAGGTCGCCACGACTAAAAATAGATTTAAAAAAAAAAAAAACTTACAAAGGGGGTTAATTTTTTTTGGTCATTTCAAAAGTTCAGTTTGAGTTTTCTCCCTTTATCAGATTTTTTTTTCACAATGAAAACCTGGTTTTGTGACAATTTTGTCCCTTGTTTTTTTTTTTAAATGGTTAAAAAACACAAATATTATGTTTGAAATACCGTCCAACCATCCAAGAATACCCCCCCCCCCCCCCCCCCCCCGAATTCCTCCCCCCCCCCCCCTAAATTTTTTTTTTAAAGACCATCTCACAAATGACCACCACACCCTTACACTATACCCCCTTCCCCCCCCCCCCCCCGATTTTGTTTTGTTTTTTCATTTGTTTTTTCACATTTTTACACTATACACCCCTTTTCAATCCACCCCTCCCTCCTTTGTGATCGAAAATGAGAGTCCCTTCACCTTTAAAAAGAAAATAGATGAGCAGCGGTCTGCACCCGCAAGGCGGTGCTCTTGTTAAACATCAAATGAGTTATCTACAGATTTAAACAATTTTAATATTTTCAATGCACCAACATATATGAAATGCTAAATTTTAGTACCCCGGTAATTTTATAAAATTCACAGGAGGCATCTCTCGCATTTGTATGATTCCACTGGCCATACTCATTATAAACATCTATTTTGAAATGGAACATTTTGTTATAACTTTAACTGTGCATAAGATCTTTGACATTAATCTTGCTTAAATCTTTCTCAACCAGAAAAAAAACAAAGTAAAAATGTCCGTATGAAAGCCGCATAAAACCCTAAAAGCCTGTGAGTAACTTGTAGGCTGTTAAGAATGTATGCTTTTTGCTGCTCATCAGTATCTTCGGACTGGAAATGAAGCCTTTAAACTTGAAACTTATAAGAAACGTCTTTAATTGAATAAAATTTTCTAAGGGACTACAAACGCGTCAATATGCATTTCTGTGTGGTAAAGGGTTTTACCAGGTAGGGTTTTTATTTTTTAGAGAAGAAAGCGTTAAATTATTCTTGCTTTAAACAGGGAGGATTTTATGTTTTAAAGGGAAGAAAAAGATGTCAACAGTGTCAATGATGACCACGATGTCGGACGAGACGGCCAGTGTGAACTCCCTGACCCTGGACCCCGAGGCACAGCCCAGTGGGCCTGAAGAGGTGCTAGTCATACCCCTGGGCAACGATCCAGAATGTCCCGGAATGATGTCTGAACAAAAGGTGAGATGTGTGGTGAAATACATGCCTATTTGTAAATTCATAGAGGATATTTGTTGAATTTGGTGGAATATCGATTTGAATTTGAGTGATCATAGATATTGATATTTTCACTCGTAGCAAGGGAAGCTTATCCGTTTGTTTTTATAAATATAACGCAAATTAATCATCCTTGATGACATTGGGGGGTCACAATGGGGAAACCAAAGATATCTAAAAATAGTCTCAAACAATGAAAATTATTGATAATTTTCACTGTTATTTTTCACTGTTTGAAACAGTGAAATATTAGTTTTAATTCACTTATATTTCTCTATAAAACATCGGAAATATATTGTTTATTTTTGTCACACAGTTAACAGGTCCTAGTGGCAAACAGAGCACGATTTATTTGTAACCTTGGGAATTATATCCACACAAAGAAAGTGAGTAAAGTTGTCCCTAGCATTGAGGTGCTAGTTTTACCCATGTGCAACAATCTGGACTGTCCAAGGATGATGTCAAAACAAAAGGTCACTATTGTTGTCCATAGCATTTAGTTGAATAGTTACCAGGCAAAGAGGGTCAGCATTGTGAGCAACCAGAGGAGGATAAGTTATATTATGGAAAAGAATATAGGAGGCATTAAAAGACCTAGGGTTGTCTCTGGAACGGGACATCTCCCATACCTTGCACTTCCCCCATAACCCAACTATAAAGTCTGCTGGGTGTTATGGATACATATTGGAAATAACCAATGTACTAAATAAAACTAAACACAGTGCTTACTTGTTTCTTGGTAGTTCTTTGTATGTTTTAGGTGTTGTTGTGTGTGTACTCTTCACTATAAATGTTTTATGTTACCGTTGAATGTGTTGGTGTGTGAAATCTTCATTACTGTTCTTTGTATGTTTTAGGTGTTGGTGTGTGAACTCCTTATTATTGTTCTTTGTATGTTTTAGGTGTTGGTATGTGAACTCCTGATTATTGTTCTTCGTATGTTTTAGGTGTTGGTGTGTGAACAAGAGACCAAGCGTCGGCGTGTGAAGTACCAGACAGTACAGTGGGAGTATCAAGACCAGGGGGAGCCCCCAGAGAGTCAGGAGAAGAGGACAAGATTCTCGCTTTCTCAGGACCAGGAATCCATAGGTAGGGCATGGACAAAATGACATTGCACTGCCGCTACGAAAGTTTTCAAATTTGGGTCCATCTTATTAAATGTTTTATTAAATATTGGTCTGACATATTTGAATTACGATTTAAAAAGAAAAACATCAATTGTGTGTTCATTTGTATTTTGTCTGTCTTAGGTGCATCAGGTTTTCACACCTGAAGTTATGAAAGAGATTTATCTTTGGAGCTTTTAAGCTGACGTCCTAGAATCTAAAATATGACTTAACAGCCTGTCAGTTAAGGTGGTAAAGCACTGGGCTTTAAAGTCGAGGACGCAGATTAAATATCTGGTCAGAGGTTACATTTTGTTTGTAGATTGGTCAAGAAAAATCATGTCTACAGTCATTCTGCCCCTAGTTCTGTTTTTTTTAAGTTGGACAACACTTTACCCAAATGTATTAGACCCAGAATGTTTTTTATATGGATTCTTCACCATTTTTAATCACGTTTCAGTCATACTCTAGCTACTTAACACAGTTTTATCCAGGAAAACGTCTCAACTATTATTTCAGGAAACACCAGCGACATTCCCGAAGGTCTGTCAGAGGACGCCTCCAGTCACTCTGTGGGCTCTCAGGACCTGGAGAACGATGACGACAATGACAATTTCTCTGACATGATCTCCGCCAATGTCAGCGGCCGGGGTACCCCCAATATTAGTGGCAGTGGACGGGAGACGCCCCTCTCACAGGTCTGTAGTCGCTGTTTTCTTGTACGTACTGTAAAATAATTTATTATTTTAAATCAAGGGACTAATTATTGTTGATTTTTACAGGTTGACTGGTTCATACGCTAACATAGTGGAAAAAGACTTTGGCAAAGTCCTATAAAACAAATCCAATATTAGAAATTATATAAATATTACATGGCTGACAGGGTGACAGTAAATTTGTCAACTTGAGGAAATACTGTCAACCGAGGCGAAGCCAAATTTGACAGTATTTTTCCGAACGTTGACAAATTTACTGTCACCCTGTCAGACATGTAATATTTATTTTATTATACCGAATAAACTATTCAAACATGAACAATTTAAATGAACCATGAACAATTTTAACATTCAATAATTGAATCTAATTTCAGCAATGAACAACCGTTAATATGTTGAGTGGTTCAAAATGAACTTCGCTTTATACCGCACCGACCTAGTAATCAATTTATCCCATCAATTTTCTTAGTCGTCAATTATTTCTTTAAAAATATATTACAGAACCAGCTTTCCGTATTTTATTTTCATCACTTGATTACGCAATTTATGACGTACTTGTGTGACGTCATTTCGGTGACGAAACATTTTTGGACAACAATATGGACGTGGTGGTTTTTTTAACAGTAAAATATTTGTTTAAAGCATCGAACGAATCCAAAACCTATTTCGGATTGTGTGTTTGTCATGCATAACACCTTAAGAACAGACACTGGAAGTGTATATCGTTGTTACTTTATTGTTATTAGCATTGGATTAAAGTTGCCTTTGAGGTAAGTGTGTCGTTTATACTACATTGGTTTTCTTTTTGACTCCTGTCAAAGCTTAAATAATGGCATTAATGTATTCTACAGCAGAGTTTCAGCTGCAATCGATATTTTAATTATCCAAATACAACGGACACACAAAACTGCGTACTGCGCATGCGCGAATGGGACAGTATAATTTTCGAACATTCCGCACGTGATTGCTAAGGCAGCGGGATACAGTATTTTTTTGTCAGTAAATTTTTTCCCGCTGGTGGCGCGTGATTGCTATGGCAGCGGGATACAGTAAATTTTGGACAGTAAATTTATTCCCGCTGGGTCTGACAGTATTTCTATGTCATGATGGCCTATGGGAGTTGAGCATTGTAAATAAAAGTGAGGTATAATAAATACAAATGTACGAGTCCACAAACAATTCATTTTTGGACAAACTATGAGATTTCATGCCAACAAATATGAAAGATTTTACAAAGGTAAAAGAGGTATTCATACATTTTGAAATCACTTATTTTTTCTAATCTAGCTAAATAGGCTGAATGGATAATATTGTTTACGATTTCAGTAATCATTTGTTATTTCATTTGCTAGTGTTATACTTATAACACATGTTTTTTTATTGATGTTGATTCATTTTATTTTGTTGACATGATATTTTAAGGATGCATAAAATCAGTTGTTACTGTTGGATCCTAAATGTGTGCATTTTGTTATAAAATGTCATAAAAGACGAAGGACATAAATGTTCATTAAGAAGGTTAACAAGGGGGGCGAGTTCACCTACATTATGAGAAAACAACAACATATGGGTGTGAGTTCTCCTACATTCAGCTGATTACCATCATTAAATGGCTAAATAGTTTTTTAAAAATTACTCCAAACTTTCCTTATTGAATGGGAAGAGATTTGGTATTTTTTAATTTTAAAAGAAGTCTTTTCTTAGTAAAAATCCATTATTAGGCAGAAAGTGTCGTCCCTGATTAACCTGAGAGATAACTGCACAGGCTCATATGTAACAACACTTTTTGCACATGCATTAAGCCCTGTTTTCCCAGATCATGACTCATTTATCGGTGCAGGAGGAGGAAGAGGAGGAGAGAGTGCCCTATGTACAGCCTGCCCTGCCTGAGACCGTACAGAAGAAGAATCGGGAAGATGTCACGGACAAATTTGGAAAATTTGATATCAAGCCAGAACTGGACTGTAAGCACTGAAAATATCATATATTATCTTTTAGAAGGGTTATACTGTAAATTTGGACTGTGTTTTAGCGGTCTTGACTAATACGATCTTGTATGGGCATATCAGTGATTAGTCTTAAACATAAAACAATGTTGGTATCACAATTTGACATGAAGAAACAAACTTTGCCATTGGAAATTAGGGAATAATTTTCCAGAGGAAATAAAGGAATACAAAGTGGATAAATATAAATTTTCCAAAGACTTGATCAAATGTATTTTTCTGATCAGTGAATGGATTAAAAAATATATAGACTAAAGTTAATAATGAAAACTTTCAAGGGCTTGTTTTCAAATGGATTTTTGACTTGTGAATTGCATAAAAATATAACACGTAATAGTTTTTTAATAATTTGTTAAAGTTTTCTGATGCTGTTGTTTTCATTTGTTGGCACTTGAACTGTATACTATAGTTTCTTATTTGCCAATGCGTCATGCATTTTAGTACCGGTATAACTTTTAAAGAAGAATATATTCATTTTTTAACTTTTTTTTACATTTTGAGATGACCTCTAAACAAGTGTTTTGATTCCTTCACCTCAGAGTTCTTAATTGTAGTTGATTAATTGCCAATGAAAAATCAATGTAAAAAATCGGTATGTAAAATATTTAATTATTTATTATTTAAATGTGTTTATAATAAAGAGATATGAAATCACATCAATGTTGCATTTCCTGTACATCAGAACTCCAAAAGTAAGTAATATTTGCCAATGAACAACAATTCATTAAAAAAGGCTCTTTAATTATTATTTAAGCCATGCTCTTGGAAAATGGGGTTTAATGCATGTGCAAAAAGTGTCTTCCTAGATTGTCTTGGCAGTCTTCATAGGGTAATCAGGGACAACATGTTCTGCTTTTATGGAATTTGTTTTTGAAAGTGAGTCTCTCATAAATAAAAATCCAGTCTAAGTGGAAAGTGTCATCCCAGTCCGCACAGGCTAATCTGGAAGGACACTTTACTCACATGCATTTGAACCATGTTCAACAAGAGGGCTTGTCAAAAGAATTTACAAAGACAAAAATACGCACAAGCATTAATCCCCATTTTCCAAGAGCCTGGCTCTCCCCATTTTTTAAAATATATAATCTCCTATGTGTTCAGATGACCTGAAGTCAACAGTGAGTGACACATGGAGTACGGACGTACTCGCGAGTGACTCCGAGCCCCCGGAGATGCCTCAACAGGTGCGACTCGAGGAAATTGCTGAGGAGATGGTGCGCCAACAGTTCCTCACGTCAGGGGAGGTAAGCCAGCTGCAATGAGAGTGCAGCGAATCATTGTGTCCCTTATTATATTGTTGACATTACTTACCCATATACATCAATAGAGAAGATGGTGCCGCAAGAGTTCCTCACATCAGGGGAGGTAAGCCAGCTGCAATCAGATTTCGGTGAATTATTGTGCCCCTTGTTATTACATTTATCTTTATATATGTCATTTGATAGAAAGGTGTTGTAACAGATCCTGAAGTCAGGTGAGGTAAACGAGCTGTGATGAGATTGGGGCCAATTATTGTGCCCCTTGTTATTATATTTATCTTTATATATGTCATTTGATAGAAAGGTGTTGCAACAGATTCTGAAGTCAGGTGAGGTAAACGAGCTGTGATGAGATTGGGGCCAATTATTGTGTCCCTTGTTATTTAAGTCTCATTCTGGGAAAACTGAGCAAAATGCATAAGCGCAAAGTGTCAGTCCAGATTAGCTGTGCTGAGGCTGCACTTTTGACCTACGCTGGATTTTGTGTTTAGAAGAGATTTTTTTTTTATTTGGATAAAAGCGGAAAGTTTTGTTCCTGATTACTGGTCATGTACGTAATTCCGGCCTGTACGTAAAAAATCGGCCACCTGTGTAAAATCATTTTCATGATCTTAACGCACATATTTTGTTTTTATTTAGAAAAATCAACATGAAAACCATCCGCACTCTCAATATTTTGCAAATGTAAGAACCATATCACTGTAAACTTTTGTGTTAGAATGTCACAAATATAGCAGGAAATATTTGGCTCGTGGGGAAAGTGATGTCATCATCAGTTGCAACAATTATATTCATATAAGAAACAAATATATTTGATAAAATTATTTTTATTTTATCTAATAAACTTTAATTAAAGTTTTACTTATTATTTGTACAAAAAATTATATTCAAAACATAAAAATCAGAACCTAAATATAAATTTTTAATATCTGAATTACCTCCCTTGATAAGAATATTACTAGATTACATGTTTTAATATTATATATAAGCGTTTACTAATAATCAACACTGAAGTCAACTTTTTAAACAAGATGTGTTTACTTTTTTAGCTATGTTTGAAAAAAATTATTAAATACATTAAAAACAAATATTTTTTTGTGAATTAGCAGTTTCCCATTGTTTATATTTATTAAAATAGGTAGGGGGAGTAACTGGTATAATTATTTCGCATTTATTTTAAATTTCAAGTAAAAAATTTTAATAGTATAAACATTGATTAATACTCTGAAATTGAGGACATTTGTCTCAAGATATTGCTTTGTAATTTTATCTGCAGGTCAAACTGAAAAGTGGCCGATTTTTTAGGTACATTTAACCTACGAAAATGGATAGTTTACATGTCATCATTTTCTGTTCATTAAGTAACATTCACCGATCTAATTCTATTTAAATTTTCATGCTAGGTGAGTTTTGAACCCAGGATTATATATGTGAAGTTTAGTTTCAACCAGTTGCCTAACACTAAAGATTTTTCTTAAATAGTCCCAAAAGTGGCCGGAATTACGTACATGACCAGTAGACTGTGTAGACTGTACATGCTTATCTGGGATGGAACTTTACACAGATGCATTGAGCCCAGTCTTCTCAGAACAAGGCTTATTTTATTTACATACAGACTGTGTTTGTCATTAGAGGTAAATGTGGATTAATGTTTCTCATTTTGATTTAGAAGTAAAGTGAAAATGGCTATAAGCTTCCAGCACTAAACCAGAACAGCCTTTAAGTTTGTCGGTTTTATGCTGTTTGCTGCTCATCAGTATCTTAGGGATTAAAATTAAGCCTTTAAAATTTGAATCTACTAAGAAAGGTCTTGAATTTAATTTGATTTTCTTAGGAAGTACAAATTCGTCAAAGTGCATTTCTGAGCGGTAAAGGGTGACTCTGGTGAGTCATTTTGTGCCATCTTGGCCCTCTTTGTTCATCTCTTACATTTCCCACTTCAGAGAGTGCTAGGCCTGTCAAAAGCACCAAGTGACGCATGGAGTACTGACGTCATGCCATCTGACACTGAAGACAAACAGGCGGAGACTTTCTCCGAGTTTGACGACATGTCAAGCATGGCCGAACCAGGGGGGAGCAACCTGGATGATGTTCGTAGCGAGCCAGGGGGAAGTAATCTGGACGACCTGCGCAGTGAACCAGACGTAGGGATGATCAACGAGAATCCACCCATAGCTTCAGGTGTGATGCAAATTATTATGACTGTCAAATCACAACTGTTTTTAGCTCCTAGGCTTTTATTAAGGGAGGTTTTTTATGTCCCCCACTATAGTAGTGGGGGACATATTGTTTTTGCCCTGTCTGTTGGTTGGTTGGTCTGTTGGTTTGCGCCAACTTTAACATTTGCAATAACTTTTGCAATATTGAAGATAGCAACTTGATATTTGGCATGCATATGTTTCTCATGGAGCTGCACATTTTGAGTGGTGAAAGGTCAAGGTCAATGTCATCCTTCAAGGTCAAAGGTCAAATATATAGGTCAAAATCGCTCATTTAATGTACACTTTTGCAGTATTTCAATATTCAAGATAGCAACTTGATATTTGGCATGCATGTGTATCTCATGGAGCTGCACATTTTGAGTGGTGAAAGGTCAAGGTCATCCTTCAAGGTCAGAGGTCATATATATGTGGCCAAAATCGCTCATTTTATGAGTACTTTTGCAATATTGAAGATAGCAACTTGATATTTGGCATGCATGTGTATCTCATGGAGCTGCACATTTTGAGTGGTGAAAGGTCAAGGTCATCCTTCAAGGTCAGAGGTCAAATATATGTGGCCCAAATCGCTTATTTTATTAATACTTTTGCAATATTAAAGATAGCAACTTGATATTTGGCATGCATGCGTATCTCATGGAGCTGCACATTTTGAGTGGTGAAAGGTCAAGGTCAAGGTCATCCTTCAAGGTCAAATATATGGGTCAAAATTGCTCATGTAATGTCACTTCTGCAATATTGAAGCTAGCAATTTTATATTTGAAATGCATGTGTATCTCATGGAGCTGCACATTTTGAGTGGTGAAGGGTCAAGGTCATCCTTCAAGGTCAAACGTCATATAGGGGGACATTGTGTTTCACAAACACATCTTGTTTTATCCTTTTTTTCTATTAATTCAGCAGTTCCTTTAAATTTGGCCACCCCTTATTTTATAAATTGTTATACATATTTTTATATTTAATTGGATTATTTCAATCTAACCTGAAATGTCGAGGACTTGTGTTGCCATACTGTAAAAACTTTCTGAATGATGTTTGCAAACCCTCAAAAATCAGTGTCCAAGAAGTTTATCATTCTAGTTTTTAGAAGTTAGTACAAACCATTTAATATTAATAGAGTCCAACAGTATTCTTAGTTGTGATCCAAATTCAAATGAGCCTCACATTTGAAAATGGGGCTTAATGCATGTGCATAAAGTGTCATTCCAGATAAGCCTGTGCAGTCTGCAGAGGCTAATCTGGGACAACACTTTCCGCTCTATGGACTTTTTTGTTTACATGAAGTCTCTTCAAAAAGAAAATCAAGTCTAGGTTGAAAGTATCATCCCTGCTTAGCCTTTACAGATTGAACAGGCTTATATGGGACGACACTTTATGCATGTATTAAGCCCTGTATTCCCAGAGTGAGGCTAATTTGAAGGTTAAGTGAGTGTGAACAATGCCTTCTAAATATTGAAGGATAACATATTGCTCTAATGTTCCACTTACAGGATACGTAAGTGTTAACCAGCTGCAAGGCGGAGCCATGGGAGGTACATCAGTGACCTCAGACAATGTAAGCATGTCACCCACATTCTCTGACAGCGTTTTCTCAGACATTGACGACAACAGACTGCTAAGGGATAGCCGACCGAACCGAGGCTTGAGGGAGAACCTTCCTGGCACCTCATTGGACAGTAACAAGCTGTTTGTACCAATCAAAAAGAAGCGCGGCCAGTCTCCATCAGGATCATCACCGGACCGGAACAGCGATACAAGCTCTAACAGATACCGCCTTGTCGATTTTGCCCCGGAGCCAAAGGATAGCAGCTTTTCCTCCCATCCAGTAAGTGATACCAGCATTATGAACGGTACAAGACCTAAAGTGGTGCCTAGTGAAAGAAAGAATCACAAGATTACTCCTTATGAAAAATTCAAAGAAAATACTAGTGCTGCGGAGGTGAATTTTGTGATAGGAGATGAAAAGCGTCCGATTTCCAACGATTCTGGCGTGTGCTCGGCCAATTTTACTGAGAATGCCATGGACTTGCAGCTGTCAGAACAACAGAACTCGAACGTAGACGAAGCTCGGTTTTCCGCAGCGTTGAGCCTGTTTGACCCACTAGCTGACTCTTCCAACGCCACTGGGGAAGATTTATTGGAAGGACCCGGCAGCCCTAGAACAAATTCCACGATTTTTTTCTCCAATCCAAATTTTATCACTAACGCTAACACAAGAACTAGCAATGCTGTGGTTGAGCAAAATGCAGAAGAGAAGCCAAAAACGAATGACTTTCAGCTGGTGACGCCCCTGTATGACGTCAGCCAATCAGCAACAAGTAGTAGCACTCAAGTATTTCTTAATAGTTCTGTCTCAGCGGGGAAACCGCGCCGCGCAAGTACGGACAGTAATCGGTCCTCAGGGTCGAGTTTGTCCAAGGATGGCTCAAACTCCGACGAACGTCTTGTCAACTTGAATTCGGAGACTCCCTCTCGGAAAGTAAGTCATTTTGTTTAAAATTTTGTTTTATTTTTTGCTAGTGATACTTGGGGCATTTTAATTTTTAGATAGGGGATTGGTTCAGTTTTTGTAAAGTCTGAAAATAATTCATGGTTGTTAATTTATTTTGAAGATGCAAACATTTTAAATGT